>NW_008794431.1:2303610-2330191 GCF_000699145.1 Aptenodytes forsteri | reverse complement strand
TTCCTCCCAGGCTACCTGTCCTTGCTTCCACCCTCTGTAGGCTTCCTTTTTCTGTTTGAATTTGTCCAGGAGCTCCTTGTTCATCCATGCAGGCCTCCTGGCGTTTTTGCCTGACTTCCTCTTTGCTGGGATGCATCGCTCCTGAGCTTGAAGGAGGTGATCCTTGAATATTAACTAGCTTTCTTGGGCCCCTCTTCCCTCCAGGGCTTTGTCCCATGGCACTCTGCTAAGCAGATCCCTGAAGAGGCCAAAGTCTGCTCTCCTGAAGTCCAGGGTAGTGAGCTTGCTGTGCGCCCTCCTCGGTGCCCTAAGGACCTTGAACTCTACCATTTCATGGTCACTGCAGCCCAGGCTGCCCTTGAGCTTCACATTCCCCACCAGCCCCTCCTTGTTGGTGAGAACAAGGTCCAGCATAGCACCTCTCCTCATTGGCTCCTCTACCACTTGGAGAAGGAAGTTATCATTGACATAGAATGCAGTCAGTCAGGAATTTTGATAGGAAACTATCCAAATTTAAAAATCATGTGGATAAAACCAGATGAGAGATCCCATCTTGTGTCACTCTTTGGGAGAGGGATTTCTTTTGAACTGTCAACACTTGTGTGAGTATGTGTGTTTGTGCACGTGCACCAACCTAAGCGTGGCTGGACATGTCATTGCTTGAACAAGGTTAGACTCTGTCTAGTGATTTTTTTATTTTTTTTTTACTTTTGTTGCCTTATGTTCCCAAATTTAGGTCTGTTCGCTCCCAGCTTCTTTAGGCTAGTAGGTGAGGGAGGATATTGAGGTTTCTAATATCTGATGCAGTACAGAAAAATCTTTTTTTTTTCTTGTCAGATAGTCCTTGCACAAATGCAGATCTGTCGCAACAGTTCCCTTGTTTTTTCAAGTACAAGTTCTGTTAAACCAGCTTTGGGAACAACTACTACTTTGTACCTAACTATGAAAAAACCTCAGATTTGACACACTCAGAAATTTGGAAAATCTGGGTTCCTGCATGGTCTCATTCACAAGTCACCCACTGAACTGAATGAGAGTAGGGCTAGCTTCTAAGCTTCTAATTATGTTTGTTTAACTGCTTATTTCAACTTTTGTCTCAAAATATACTAGGTTCACCAGTTTTTTAAGAGTTAGTATGGAAGCCTGTAGTGAAAAATTGAGTAAGAGGAAAATAAAACACAATCAACATATCCAGCCAGGATGAATATTTGTGGTGCAATCTTGTAAAAAGAACTACTTATTTTTCTTGTTTTGCATATGCACTTTCTTTTGTGTTCCCAATAAATAAATTAATTTAAGGTCGTCCACGTTTCAAATCAAGCTTCGTGTGCACTAGAAATCCAAAGCGTAATGCAAGCTAGTTGCATTTTAACTTTAGCTCCATATTTATTTTAAAACTCACCAGTTGTGTGAGGCTCAGCATACTCTGTCTGCATTTAAATGCATTTAGAAAGATTGGCTGCTTTATTGCGAGAAAGGCCTTGTTTACTTGAGTGAAAAAGTTAATGCTCTGTAATAACACATACAACTTCTAGTCCTGGGACTCATTCACTGAGTGTTTGACTGGAGAAGTGAAATCCGCTTTGTTGCAAAGCAACACATTTCAGTGAAGCAAAAATTCCATTTCTGTTAAATCGCTTTCCAATTTTCAGGATAATGATGTGTTTAATTTACCACAAAACATGGTAAACTGCCTGCAGTATGAGTTTCGATTAGTCATTTAGATTCATTTTATTTAAGTTTAATCCCTTTTTTTCATTTTAGTGAAATGTATCTGTAGGTTTTTTTGCTTAAGTTTATTGTTAGTTTTCTAGCACTTAATTTTGATATTTTAATGCTGGCAAAAACTTTTGAGTTCCTGGTTTCTGAAAGAAATGATAGTTTTACTATCTGCTGGGCTAACCATGGCACAGACAGGACCCAGAAGCCATTAAAGCTTCAAACAATATGTGGATAACGTGCTGAACACATTCTCCTATTTCTAATTTTTACTGTGAGCCATACAGTACCACACAGCCGAGATAATTTCCAATAGCATCATCTTTTCCTGAGTTTTCTTGAAGAATGTAAATGGCTTTGCAAGTTTCCTTCAGTTGTTTTCTTTTACTGCTCCAGTCCACTAAGTACTCTGATCATTCCTCACTCGTGCTGGTGTCCAGCTATGGTGTGGAGAGCTGAACGTACGCCGGAGCAGACGGTGCCATCCATGTGTTTGGGGATTACAGGGAGCCGAGACAGTTTACCTTCCCGCTTCCCCAGGACGAGGGTGGCTGAAGATAGCAGGTGGTGCTCCCTTCTTCTAAGGGTGCATGAGCAGGCCAAGGCGAAAGTGAAAGCAGTCTTTGGGTGCATCCCGTTTGGATCACTTCATGGCTCGTAAGCATTAGCACAAATGAGGGGAATGGGTGACTTATGACGAGTTCTCCCAGAAACGCGTATTGTCCTCTCTTTGCTGGTTAATCCTGCATTTGGGAAGTAGAAATTGTCAGGTAAAATGATATTTCTCCCCCCTGTCACCTTCCTGCATTTAGTTTCCTTTCTTCTACTTGCATTGGTGCATGTAGCCAATATTTTTCCTCCCCCTTCTCCTGGATGGGATGAGCAAAAGGTCGAGACAGCTCGCTGTAACTTCTAAGCTGACACATTTCCAGTATCATCATATTTGGGGGGCAATCAGCCGCAAACAAGCGTTGGTGAATGGGGCGGAAGACCAGCTTGTAGGTCTTTGCCAGTCCCGCCTTGCTGGGAGAAGAGAGGTCCTGCCCCCATGCTGCCGCCTGCCCGCCCCGCGGTCCCCCACGGCTGTTTCTTCACGTCACCTCCTCAAATGTCCCATGCGGAGAGGGGAACCACAGCCCAGCGCCGGCCAAGCCCGAGGTGGCCCCTTGTAACCGCCCCCTGTAACTCGTCCTCTACCGCAGGCCTCCTAGGAGCAGGCTCCCAAGGTCTGCTCCTTCTCTTCGTCCCCAGACACATGTTTACTTGCAGATGTAAGCAAAAAGCTTAAATTTTTGGAAGAACATCCGTGGGAAGCAATTTTCTTCCTGAACTCAGCGTTACTATTTTGACACTATCCCAGGTTAATCTTTATTTCAGCAATGACGTGTGGACATTTGTGGAACTGTCTGCTTAATGTATATGTACAGCTGTCACCTAGAAAATAAACTGTTCGGTTCATAGACACAGACCACAGCACACAGAGATGGGAAATTCAAAATAATAATAACAACAACAATAATAATAATATATTAATCGCCTTTTATTTCAGCAATGACGTGTGGACATTTGTGGAACTGTCTGCTTAATGTATATGTACAGCTGTCACCTAGAAAATAAACTGTTCGGTTCATAGACACAGACCACAGCACACAGAGATGGGAAATTCAAAATAATAATAACAACAACAATAATAATAATATATTAATGTCATCGCCTTTCAAATATTAAAGATTTGATATTCACTGAACAGTCAATCTGATCTCTCCCATTTAGTTCACATAGTTAACTTTATGTTCTTCGGTTATTTAACATTTGACGGTTCTTTCGTTCCTCTGCCTTTCTAGAAAACTTTTTTTCAACATGGGTAGCCTAAGCCTCTGTGAGATATGGTATTTTGGGATTTGAAAAAAACCCTAGTAGTAGTATAGCACTAGAGAAAGCTCTAAACAAGAGGTGTCTGACAGAAATAGTTGCTGCTTCTGCTGAAAAATAGTTCATATTATTATGAAAAATTGGTGGAAATTTTAGTGCAAGTTCGCTAAGGGAAAAGTGTATGTTTCTTTGTGGCTCTAGCCCTCGGGGCTGTTTGTAGGAGTACTCAGAGGCTTGTGTGGCTCTGTGCAGCAATTTAATATAGGTTGCAACATGTCTGGTTTATTAAAACCAGTTTGGGGGCTTCTTGAGTGTTTGGCTAATATTGCAGAATATACATAAAATTTACTACACTTATTTATGCAAAGTATTAAGTGCAGTTTGAAGCAAAAAGGGATGATGCTCTAGCATAATAAGAATAACTGACTTGGGGAAGATTTGCTATCGAAGCAAAACTAAGAAATCTGGGAACTCAGCCTGACCATGGAAACTACTTCTCTCACCACAAATATGACATGTACATTTTATGAAACCTAGTTATTACCAGGGGCCAAATTCTGTGGTCCTTATGCAAGCACAACTTTCACTGAAAGTTCACTGAGGACGGTAGAATTTGGCCCCGAGCTATTTCTTTTCCATAGAAAATTACTTCATTTGTAATTTCCTCTTCTTATATTTCTCAGTAACTGCAGAAATGTGAGCTAGTCATTTAATTTCAAGTGAATAAAAAGCTTTGAGGACTCTCTGTGAAATCACAACTTTATCTTTCAGTGTAATAGAATAAAGGAGTAAATTTATGGACGTGATGTTTTACTTAAGGAAAAAAACATATTTGGATAACTACATAGACAGTAAACCAGTGTAAATACGTGAGTTTTTCCATCTGAGTAAAATGAGAAAGATTTTGGGTTTTGAACTGAAGAGCAGTGACTTGGGATGTTACGCACAGCTGAATTAATATTGGACTTCTGGGATGTTTCTGCGAGCACAACGCAGCCACAAGCTAGCACTGAATGAGATCTGGGTTACTTACATTACCCTAGCTAATTTTATTAGTATGGTGCTCAACCTTGGCTGGTATATTCACTTCTCTGAGCCTAATATAAATATGTCAATACTGCGCTGTACAGTGCCTTGTAGGCGCATCCAATGGGGAAGTGGAATCGGAGAATAACGGCACAGAATATATAGGGGGCCGAGGCGAGGGCTTGGGTTTGACCCTCGGGGCGTTTGTTTGGTACCCTGCAAATTCAGATTCCTCAGAGACAAAAGGGGGCCGGGGCTGGTTGGAGTCAAATGGCCGAATCAGATTCTGAGCAGGAGAATATCCTTAGCCCATAAGCAGCCATTACACCTGGCATCCCTTTTGACCATTTCCACCACGTGACCAAAGATTTAACAGCCACGCAGGAGAAAGAACAAACCCGTTGTAGCGTTTTGCTCTTAGCGTATGCCCATGCGGTGCTTTGCCAGCAGACGTGAACACGTTCTTCCCGTTCTCCTCTCTTCGCCAGTCCTGTGAGCGTAGCTAGCGCGGCACCGAGCCCGAGCTTGGTGCTCCCAGCTGGGACGGGGCCAGCCTGCAGAGCTGCGCTGGAGCTAGTCCCATCGCCCCAGCGTTGGGTTACCTCTAAAGGCGCCGTTTGGAAGAGCTGCCGCTGCAGTTCATTTTCGTGAATAAACCGACAGCGTGAATTTTCCGGCATCGGCTCTTCGTGTTAGCAAATACATTTAAAACAATGAGTTTCAGGTTTTAGCTGCGAGTTAGCTTTCTTTTCAGACTGAATTGCATTACTGATGCTCTTTGAATGTGACTTACCCAAGAATAATTTCTGAATTATGTATAAATTGTTTAATCACCTGTGAAACTTAACAACTTTCAACTTTTCATTTCATTAGCTGTGAGATGAATGTCGATTAAATGTGTTTGGAAGGCCGGAGCTTGGTTACACATGCAGCAAACACCACTGAGGACTCTATTTCATTTAATGCAGTAATAATAAACACTCCACGGGCACTATTTCAGCAATCAAGAATGCTTTTGCAGTCTTTTCTATCTATAAGTGTTTGGCTAAATGACAAAATGGGGGGGGGGAGGGTAAAAAATGAGTCAGACTTATTGCCTTCTTGTAACCTTCCTAGCTGAAAGTCTATTAATTGGCAAAATGAATTACCTCAGACTAGAACAGAGAAAGGCCTCCATTGTGCGTGGCCGTGGCGTGAAACCTATACTCTTTGGCTTGCACGTTCTTTCCTTGGCGTCATGAATCCATCCCATCAGATCAGCAGGCTTCGAAGTCAGCCTTGCAAGATTTATAGCGCCTTTCAATTGGAAGCTCTTTTGTTCAGTTCGTTTGTGCATTAAGCCAAGTTACTTTGAAGTATTTTGCGGTGAAAAACCTCCTTCCCGTGCAGAAGCTGCTCCCAGCTTCTTCCCGCGATGCAGCGTGGTGATGCCTCAGCCTGCAAGGGTTACCGTGTGGGAAAGCGGGTCATTATTTCTTCTTTTATAGAAGAGCTCAGTGCCTGGAGTCCCTTGCCAGGACTACACGAGACCCAAGAGCAGAGCCTACCTCCTTCCCAGCCCTAAGGTTGAGGTCCAGCAATAACCTCAGGTAGCAGCGACCCGATCATCTGCTGGGGTGGAAGGACTAGGGAGGTCACACGGGGGCTGCCTGGGTTTCATCAAATGACAGCTCTGTGTAAATGCTTGCCTTGCAGCAAGGGCTCGAACCAGTCTCTGACCCAAAGCATTTCATTATCATCGCTTTTTTCCCAGTCCAGCAAATGGTGAATTGTTGTATCTGAGATTGAAGGGGAAAGCAATGCAATGTTGGGTAAAACAGGCATGGTCATCATCTGTCTTTTGAGTAAAAGGGGCCATAATTCACGTGTTTTATGCTCCGCTATCACCCTTTCATTCTCCTTTTTGTTATGTATTCAAAGAAAGGAACGATCCCATTTTTGTCAGGGACCCTCAGTGAAGAATTTGGTTAGCAGAAGATGTCTTGCTGATTCTTGGCTGAAAATAAGTCTAATAGACTGGCAAAAGTAACATGAACTTGTAAAACTCTTCATTGTCTTTTTTTTGGATTTGACAAAGGAAAAGCTTAAGAGAATAAATACTGAGAGATTGCACATGAATAAACATGCTATTGCTCACTCATTTGTGCTCATCAGAGTTAAGCATTAGAATAACAGGGAGGATGAAAGCCATAGGTTAAATAAGTTCAGTCTGATTTCCCGTAAGCTAGTATCTCATCCGAGCGAGCATTATTTGCTGCTACAGATGGTTGCTTCTACAGAGAAATTGAGTCTGAACGGGGCTGGAGACTGTGCAACCTTCTCACCCGCTCAGAGAAGGTCTCCTCAGGTCAGGGGTGCAACCGGCAGTGGAAAAGCCGCACGGAAAGCTGGGGTTTGCCACTCTTTCCACTCTATTTGTTTTGCGGATAAATAAATTGAGGGCTGGAGTTTTCACGGCTGTCAGTGTGCCACCTTTGAACGTCTTCTCTTAGAGAAATAGGAAAGTCAACCACATGTTCAAATTGGTCCTAATTGTTACAGGAAGGCTTCTGAGCGGTTCCAAGACCATCTTTTTCCGCTGAGCTTGTATTACAAAATATTTCTAGAATTAAATGGAGCAAGAAAAATAACAACTTTTTTTTTTTTTTTCTTTCACAACTTGTACTTTATGTCGAGATGCCTTTGAAACAAATCTGACCCTGTCCTGTATGTTGAACTGGCTTCCCTGCTCTGTGAACTGTGACATGCTCAAGCGCTGGGCTTTAAATTGGGGATGGCAGACCTCGGATTAGCGTGGTGGTATTTGTAACCTCTAGCATTTTGTATCCCGCTTTCCCACAGGGTCTCCTGCCCTCACTGGCACTGGAACCATTGCTGTCATGGTGGATGATGTCAATGACAATGTCCCCACATTCGCCTTTAACGTGTATTCTGCCACTGTTCCGGAGGATGCACCTACGGGGACAGATATTTTGCTCGTAAACTCCTCAGATGCTGACGCTTCTACAAATGCTGTTATTAGGTACGTCGTTTATTGTTGCTGTATGTAATACTGCCTCATACCTTGCCTGATGACTTTTTTTTCCCCCCAGTGTCCATCACCAACATGCCATAAAGCTGTAAGACACCAAAGGACAGCTGTATATGTGTAGCTAAATTATTTCGGCAAATCTGACTTTTTTTCTGTTGTTTATAGGCTTTTAGAATTATATGAAGGACAAGTAGACTTGCAGTGTTATTTTAGGTTTTTACTAAGTGAAAAGCAAACGAGTCTAACTTGCACCTGAGTGTAATTGTTAATGGGCTAGATTTATATTTCTCAATAAGTGTAGAGGTAGATGAATTAAAAAAACAAAAACCAAAGAAACCCTGAAACTCCAAATAACATCCTAAATGGATTGAGCACTTCAGCTTGCAGTCTTTATATATACATTCTCTGCATAAAGAAATACGATACAGTCTGTGAATGATCACCATTACTGACTGCCATCAGCTTGTGTAGCCTTTGGAAATGCTTTTGCCTTCTATTTAGCATCGCTTTTAGAATTGAGGCCTTGTAATGAAGGATATAGTTAATAGATATAATACAAATCTTTTAAAATTTATTCCTGAAGAAGCTAGAAACCATTGTTCTTGGAGGCTGGCAGACTTCTTAAATACTAATTGAAGGAGCTTTCAGGAAGGGCTTGGTGGGGAAGAGGAAGATGTACTTTTCAGACGTCATTAACAGATTTGCTACAAAAGCTGACTTTGGGGCAGAGTTAAATAATAATTTTTTTTTTCACTTATGTTCACATGAAACCACTCACCTTAAAAAAAGTATAGAATGTGTTTTGCAGCTCTAGTCATCGTTAAACTTTTAATTTTTAAGCTAGGCAAATCTGGAAATCAGTATCACTTTTTTGCATAAAAATGTCCAAACTAGCGGACAGTGTTAATTTTGTGATAGCATACATACGTTTGGGGAAGGCTTCAGTATCTTATTTTGAGCCTTAAATGGCCTTTCAAACCTAACTGTAGTTTAGATGACTGCTTGTGCAGACTTGGATGCATTTATAATAAACTAGCGAGCAGGTACAGTATCACCCAGCGTGCTAATACAGGTTGCGGGAGACACGGCGGACCGCTGAACGGTCATCGGAAACCACTGCCTGCCGTGCCGCTGCGCTCACGTCTTTTCACGTAGTAAGCAATTTCCACTGAAAGCCAACACGTTCCTCGGGTAAATGTATTGTCAGTTAACGTCTTCAGTTTAGAAGGAAAATTACACAAGGCGAGGTGTAAAGTTTATCCCATTCGGAAAAGCGGTTAAAAGTTAGAATTTGGTATTTGCGCTTTAAATGCCAAATGGTTTGCAGAGCTCAGTTGATGCAACTTAACTGGGCGCTGGGCTGAACGCTGGCCATTCCCAGTTTCACAGACAAGAGCAATGAAGATGCCGAGTGGCAGTGACAAGCTGAAGTCCACTGAGGACTGATTTATTGCTAATGGAATTCAAAGCAGATTCGCATTAGTTATCAATCGGAAGGACGTGTAGGTAATCTCATCCCATTTAGCTCTGTTTCCAAACTTACAAAAGAGGATATAAAAGTAGCTTCTTTATTTACTTTTGTTAGTTCACCTCAGTTCATTCTTCAAAGTGCTTAAGAATATCACTGTGGTTGTCATTAGGACTGATTTATTGCTAATGGAATTCAAAGCAGATTCGCATTAGTTATCAATCGGAAGGACGTGTAGGTAATCTCATCCCATTTAGCTCTGTTTCCAAACTTACAAAAGAGGATATAAAAGTAGCTTCTTTATTTACTTTTGTTAGTTCACCTCAGTTCATTCTTCAAAGTGCTTAAGAATATCACTGTGGTTGTCATTTTTTTAAAAAAAGGAAGTAACATAAACCAGATCTATGTTATGGCAAAGCAAGTGTGTATAAAATACTGTAATATTTTCTTTCCAACTAGCTACAAGCCAAAAATAGAAGCTTTATGTTTTGGCATTTTTAAATATTTGAAAAGCATCCAAAATTACCATTTTTTAAATTGCAAAACAATGAAGCTTTTAATTCTATTCACTCTCGCTCTAAGACACTATTTCTGGCAAGCTCCTTTAGAAAAAAGAATTCCATACAAAGCATGAATGATTGTAATGATTGCATCCCATAATCGGAAATTATCAGAGCGCTCTTGGATTTCTTTAGTGTGGTTGAATTGCTTTAATATGTCTGCCCTTAGTCTTTTTCATTCATTCAGTACCTCAGAGTAGAATAGTTCTTAAAAATATATTTTTCCTTCATAAGTAGCTATTTAAAAATTGTTTTCAGGTTTTGTTTTACACTTTTTAGACTCAGGAACATACTTTGTTTTTCTTGGACAGAATTTGTCCAGATTCAGCATTTAGAGTAATGCAAATCTTAAAATATGACTGGTATTACAAAACTGGCAAAAGCCGGAGGGACCAGAGCACGTAAGGTCGTCTTGTCAGAGGTGTTGAGCACTCTGAACTCCTTTTCAGCCTTGTTAGAGCCTGTTTCAAAATCAAATCTTTGGTTTCCAAAGATGGTATGTAAAATACTCTGCTAAAATTTTCATGTAAAGTCAAAAAATGGACTGTGTTATGCAAGAAGTAGATAATCTTCTGCAAAACCCTTACGTGTCCATACACGCCAACTCTTTTTCTCTTACTTCTGGTGATAACCTGTGAAGTCATTAAAGGAGGCTGATGAGGTTGTTAACGGCGACGCACACTTGAGCAGTCTTGTTAAAGATAGTATAGATAAGAGGGGTCAGCACAAACTAGTCGAAAGGCCAGATTTTAAGCGCTTCAGTAAAATTCCTTTTATGCTAGTTGTCCCCATTAATGGTTTGGGTTTTTTTTTTCGGCTTGGGTTTGGAATTTTTTTGTAACTGTGCTGAGACCCACTTACATTGTCCAGTTGGTTTGCACGCAGTTGTACTCAGATATAACTCAGAATATCCTATGGCAAATGTAATTTGTCTTTATTATCTTTTTTTTTTTAAAGTAATTTTAAAATTTTAAATTTTTAATTTAAAAAATTAGTTTAATTTAAAAAAAACAAAAGGTTTTCATAGCATCTTTCCAATGCTAAAGCTTGAGCCGTTCTATATATGTGGAAATACAGAAGAGAAAGTCCCTGTCTTCTGCGATGCCTCACACAGGTTTAAAACACTGCAAATCACAGCTGAAATTTGCCCGTGCTGCTAGTATTTAGGGAGATTTAAGTGGTGCTTTAGGCTTTGTGCACATTATTTCCACCCTAGATGCACATCGCTATGGCTGGAGAATAATTACATATGGCCATCATATTATATCATAATTAAGCAATTAAAGTATGCTCATGGCTTTCTGTAGAGATTAATGACTGAACAGTAGAAGTTGCCACAGCTAATTACACAGGCTGGCTGTCAATCCTCTAGGTAAAGCTTCTGGCCTGTGGTGTTATTTCTGTCGTAAACTGTTCTGATTTTAAAAAGGTGAAGATAGGAATATTACTTTCTTTCATAAAAGCCATTTTCTTCTGAATCTTTTATTGAATCGTATACCTCAAAAAAGCTGCTGTTGTGCTGTACCAGGCTTCTCTGAAGAAGCAATTCTAATCACAGCTGTGTTGTTTTTTGTCAGGGTTGTAATATTGAATATGGGAACCGTTCATTTTAGCCAGTTTTTGTTTCCTTTGTTTTGTGGAAAACCCATTATCTGAATTAATAAAAAACGTAATATTAACCGATTACCTTTAAAGATACAGCCCAGTGCTCCGCATATCTTTGAGATTCCTTCTGTACAAACGCAAGCTGGGTGAGCATTCAAAGAGAAAGGACAAATTCACTGTGCTAGTAAGCCAGAGGTAGCTCGTACAACGCACTGCGGTAAGCACACAGTCGGTTCTTCTTAAATCACGTTTTTGCACACACACGCAGGGATGTGTGCACATACATATACACCAACCAAGGGTCAAATTCTGGTCCCAATTAGTCTCTATTAACGTAGCTCTGTGGTTACTAATTTGCTATGAATTACTATGAATTACTATGAATTAATATTGAAATCTTGAATAGCAAAACTTAGCTCAGAATCAGGAAACAATATGAATTATAAATCCTCATGTTCTTTTGTAAAATTGTCATCCTCAGGAAACAATATGAATTATAAATCCTCACGTTCTTTTGTAAAATTGTCATCCTTTTATTTCAGAAAATAGTAATTTTTCTAATTATATTCTGCAGGTTCAGTTAAGAGGTATGTCAGCCTTTTGGAATAACACTTAATGCATTAGCCCAGGGAAATCAGTACTAAAGGATGCCTCCAGTAGGCAATTTTGAGAGTACGTCCGACTGTATCTCCAAAGGTACAAAGGCTCAGTCTGCTCCTCATTTATTAGAAATTTATCTGTGTTAAGCAACTACGCTTGGAAATCCCCAGAAATGTCATTTATGACAGGTCTCGAAATATGGAAGAGAAAAAAAGTGAAGACAGGTGGACAGTCAGAAGAAAATCCGTGTGTCGATACCCATCAGCATAGTGGTCTGAAGAGTATAGAAAATTGTTATTATCTTAAGGCAGCCAGGCTGCCGTATGAAATACTAATCGAATTTTTCTTCCTTGTTTTTTTCTTTCAAACAGCTATAGGCTTACCGGTGGCAATTCGCAATTCACAATCAACCCATCAACCGGACAAATCATCACCAGTGCTCTCCTCGATCGAGAGGTGAGGGAGAACTACACTTTGGTGGTGGTGGCGAGCGACGGCGGCTTCCCCAGGGCGCTCTCCAGTTCCACCAGCGTGCTCGTCTCCGTCACCGATGTGAATGACAACCCGCCCAAATTTCAACACCATCCCTACGTCACCCACGTCCCATCGCCTACCAGTTCAGGTAACCTGATCGGTGGCAGTGCTTGGGATACTTCACATTGCGTAAACATCGTAGTGAAATGCAAAGCTGTGCCACAAGAAATGCTTCCGAGATGTTCCTCTGCAGCTGTTTTCCAGGTTTTGTTATCTTCGTGTTGCGTGGGAATGAATAGTGGCAAGGATCAATATATCACCCGCACTTTAGCAGGTTTTTTTAGTTTGTTCCTTCCATCCAAATTCCATTAATTTCCTGCAGTTGTGTAAAAAAGACATAGTGTAAATGAGCACCCACTCAAACAAGTGATTAAATTGTTTTGCCAGGGTTAGGAAGGCAATGGCCTCTTTTTTCCTCTGAAATTCTCCTCCTGCATGTAGATGTTCTGTTTCTACCCTGAGCAATTCTTAAAGAGGAGTTTGTCAACCTCTTCCAAAAAGGCCGTATCTATGTCAGATGTTAATTGTGTTACCTTTCCTTGAGCCAGGTGATGAAGTAAAATAAAATAAAAGTAAAGCCGAGCAGCAACCTTCCTTTTTGTGGAACCTACACCCAAATTAAAGTGACTTCACTCAATTCAGTTCTGATTCAGCTTATGTTTAAATGAGCCTGATAAATAAATACATTAGAAATGGGTAAGTCCAAAATACTAGTATTTTCTATTTGCAGAATTGGCATTGCAAGGGGAAAGAAAGAAGAATATGGGTATTTGCATGAGGCTGGAGAGAATTTACTGAAAGATTCTGCTATTTTGATATTTTTTTTGTCCAAGATTTAAAATGGACTAATACCGGGACCTCTACTATCTCAAAACAGTAAAAGGATTTTATAATATGATCACTGTGTTACCACAGATTCACCAAAGTGCCGTCAGAGTGGTTGGCTGTGGAAGTCGGCGACGCTGTATGTTTTCACATGCATACGCATACATGGTTATGTGATGCCTACAGGGAGGATTCCAAGACAAATGGTTTACAAAACAAATAGTCCTTTAAAAGAACAAAAAAAAGGGCTTATTTCCATGTCTTGGGTTTTCTCTCTAAATTTTAAACAATTGCAAATACTTCTCCTTTTTATGGAAGAATGAATTTGTTTACATTTCTTCCCTGTTTCCAGAACAGCATTATGAAATTATTTTATTATTGCATTGGTGAATCTTTGTGTATTCTGACTAGGGCACAGTGCCTTTGTGTGGGGTTTTTTGGGGTGTTTCTTTAAATGTGTTTATGAGGAGTACCCATAGGTTTGACTGATGTTTTCCGGCAATATCTTTTTGGATGCTTTTTGTATGAAACCCGTTACACTAGAAACAGAAGCCTAAACTATGTTTACTCTGTTTTTAACTTAGCAAAAACCTAGGGATGCGTGCACTTTTTTATTTGCAACTTCCTCAGTTGATAGTTCATTTTCATTTAAAAGGAAATGTTAATACCTTTTCACATTATTTTGAAAGGCTGTTGACAATGATTTTACTAGCAGGCATGGCGTCCATTAAAAAAAACCAAAACAAAACAACTTTATTGCAGTCCAATGTAGCGTCTGAAATAGCTTTTTCAAAGAAAAGAACAAACCCTCATAACTTGATCAAGACTTTTGCTTACATTCCGATCACAGAATATCTAGCGTACGTTCTGAAAGATAAAGCTTAATTTTTGTGTTATTTTTTAATCAAGTTTAAAAGGGGGAACTAGTAAAAATAATAATTAATAATATAATTTGCTTAACTGAAGCAAAACTCTTTAATATTTTCCTGTCCCATTTCTCACAAAGGTTTGAATACTGTTCTTGTGTAAATATTCCTCTGCCTGGAGTACAAATCATTGCACATGACAAATAGTGACATGAAGTATAGTTTTAAGGGGACGCTGTCAAAGTCATTCCTGCCTGTAAATGATTTTGCCTTAAGAGGTTGAAAACAACATGATTTTTATACAGGAGTGGGTATTTTCTAAATTTCGGTACCAGTAAAACATCAACAGAGTGTTCTGCAAATTGGTTGGACAGTGTCAAATTTGAAAGACGTGCCGTGCATTAGATCTGTAAACTCCAGTGCAAAAGAACACCCTGGATTCTCCTTGCAGATAGGCAAATATAGAGGTTAATGCAAATGGTGCTCCTATAGTCAAGCTCATTGTGAAGAATAAACTCGAAAGACCTGAAACGTAATATATTCATGTTCTTGCACTAGCGTGCAATAGTTTTGTATTTCTGTGTGATTTTACCCCTATCTCAGAGGACCAGCACACTTTTGCAAATGCAGTCCCATTAGTTACTGTCCTCAGAATACTCTTACAAAATCAGAAGCAAGAGGCTATCGGGGACAAAGGAGCAGCATATGGGGAATAGGAGGAAAAGGGGCTGCAAGGGAAGGTGGGCGTGTAGAGTAAATGTCCGTGCGTGCTGCCTGTTCACTTACCTAACCTTAATAGTCGTTGAATTCCAGGGGGTTTTTAACATGGATAAATAAACTATGACTAATTAAAAAAAAAACCACCAAAACCAACAACAAAATAATAAAAAAAACAAAACAAAACCAACAACAAAATAACATTCAATCTTATTAGATTTATGGCTTTCATAATGTGAATGTTCTAGAAATGGGATGGTAGGCTTCCAAAAAGTTGCACGTTCATTTTCCAGTGCAGATGTATGTGCAGCCACTGACACCCGTTCAAACCCACATTTTTTGGCCGCGTGCATGTCTTGCAGGCTCGCAAACTCACCTACCCTTTGTTGAACTTACCATCTTGTGAAACAAGCAGTTCATTTTCAGAGCAGTGTAAGGAAGAGCGTACTGCTCCAGGACGAATACCGGGACGGGGGACCCTCTCGAGTGCTTCCGAGTGAAAAGCTGGCATCGCGTTTCCCATGATCGGTGCATCTGAAGATGCCCTAACTTTGTTCTGCATTTCAGGCTCGTTCGTGTTTGCTGTGACCGTCACCGATGCGGATGCTGGCTCCAACGCCGAGCTCCATTATTCCCTCGTGGGGAAAAACTCTGAGAAATTCCACATCGATCCAGCGAGGGGAGCGATCCTGGCTGCGAACCCGCTGGCGGGAGAGTCCGAAGTCACCATTTCTGTTCACGTGAGGGACGGCGGCCGGTACCCCAAGACAGACTCTACAACCGTCACCGTGAGGTTTGTGAACAGAGCAGAATTTCCTCGCGTTCAGGCGGATCAGGAGACCTTCACGTTTCCTGAAAACCAAGCGGTCGGCACGCTTGTCACCACCGTCTCCGGGTCTTCAGCCAGAGGAGGCTCCTTGTCCTACTACATCGCCAGTGGTAACCTGGGCAGCACCTTCCTGGTCGACCAGGTGACGGGACAGCTTTCTGTCGGGAGGGCTTTAGATTTCGAAGCCATACAGAAATACGTGGTTTGGATCGAGGCCAGGGACACAGGCTTTCCTCCCTTTTCCTCATATAAGAAACTGGAAGTAACGGTGATAGACGTCAATGATAACGCACCGGAGTTTGAGCAAGATCCCTTCATTGCAGAAATAGTGGAGAACCTGTCCCCGCGGAAGATACTGACGGTGGCTGCTGTCGACAGGGACAGTGGTCTAAACGGACAGCTAAATTATGAAATAATTGAGGGCAATACGGAAAATAGTTTCAGTATCAATCGAGCCACTGGTGAGATCAGAAGTGTCAGGCCCTTGGACAGGGAGAAATTGCCTCAATACACACTAACTGTAAAAGCTTCAGATAAAGGCAACCCGCTCCAGAGCACGACCGTCAAGGTTATCATTAATATTTTAGATGAAAATGACAATGCTCCGAGGTTTTCCCAGATATTCAGTGCTTCCGTGCCTGAAAATGCACCTCTGGGTTTTACGGTAACCCGAGTCACGACGTCAGATGAAGACATTGGGGTGAACGCGGTCAGCAGGTACTCCATACGGGATACGAGTCTCCCGTTTACCATAAATCCAAGCACCGGGGACATCACCATCAGCAGACCGCTAAACAGGGAGGACACAGACCGCTACAGAATCAGGGTCTCTGCGCATGACTCCGGGTGGACGGTGAGCACGGATGTCACCGTATTTGTCACAGATGTCAATGACAACGCCCCACGATTTACAAAGCCATCCTATTACCTGGAGTGTCCCGAGCTTCCTGGGATTGGGTTGAAGGTCACCCAGGTTTCAGCCACCGATCCCGATGAAGGGTCAAACGGCCAAGTCTTCTACTTCATAAAATCCCAGTCCGAGTTCTTCCGAATTAATGCAACCACGGGGGAAATTTTCAACAAGCAGTATTTAAGGTACCAAAACTCCAGCGGTTCAAGCAATGTCAACATTAATAGGCACAGCTTCATCGTTACTTCTTCAGACCGAGGCAGTCCTCCGTTAATGAGCGAGACAACCGTCACCATTAACATAGTAGACAGCAACGACAACGCACCGCTGTTCCTCGCTCATAAATATTTTACTCCTGTTACTAAGAACGTGAGGATTGGCACAAACTTAATTAAAGTTACTGCAGTGGATGACAAAGACTTTGGCTTGAATTCTGAAGTGGAGTACTTTATCTCTGATGAAAGCAAAACTAATAAATTCAGACTGGACAGGAGTACAGGCTGGATTTCTGTGTCATCTTCACTAATGGCTGATTTGAATAAAAACTTTCTGTTTAAAGTGAAAGCAAAGGATAAAGGTAATCCTCCACTCTCATCCGAGGTAGCTGTTGAAATAGTAGTAACAGAGGAAAATTACCATACACCTGAGTTTTCTCAAAGCCGTATGAGCGTTACTATCCCGGAGAGTCACTCTGTTGGAACAGTGATCAGGACGGTTTCAGCCCGAGACAGAGATGCCGCTATGAACGGGTTAATCAGATACAATATTTCCTCTGGAAATGAGGCTGGCGTCTTTGCTATTAATACAACTACCGGTACACTGACACTAGCAAAACCACTTGATTTTGAGTTACGCCAAAAGCATGAGCTAGTTGTTACTGCCACGGATGGGGGATGGGTGTCCAGAACAGGCTACTGCAGCGTCACTGTTAATGTCATTGACGTGAATGATAATTCTCCAGCATTCAGCCCTGAGGACTACTTTCCCAACGTGTTAGAAAATGCCCCCAGTGGGACAACTGTTATTCGATTAAATGCCACTGATGCCGACTCTGGACCTAACGCTGTGATTGCATATGCTATTCAGTCCTCAGATAGTGACCTCTTTGTCATTGACCCCAATACAGGAACAATCACCACCCAGGGATTTTTAGATTATGAAACGAAGCAAAGTTACCATTTAACGGTAAAGGCTTTTAATGTTCCAGATGAAGAGAGGTGCAGCTTTGCTAGTGTCAACATCCAGTTAGAAGGGACAAATGAGTATGTGCCCCGTTTTGTGTCCAAGCTTTATTATTTTGAGGTTTCTGAGGCAGCCTCCAAAGGCACTGTTGTAGGTGAAGTTTTTGCAAGTGATCGTGATATGGGAACTGATGGAGAAGTCCACTACCTTATCTTTGGCAACAGCAGAAAGAAAGGCTTCCAGATAGATGAGAAAAGTGGCCAGATCTATGTTTCAGGACCTCTCGACAGAGAAAAAGAAGAACGAATCTCTTTGAAAGTCCTCGCAAAAAATTTTGGGAGCATTCGTGGTGCAGATATAGATGAAGTAACTGTTAATATCACTGTACTGGATGCCAACGATCCTCCCGTTTTTACCTTAGGAACCTACAATATACGAATCAGTGAAGGTGTTCCTCCAGGCACCCATGTCACGTTCGTGAGTGCCTTTGATTCAGATTCTGTCCCTAGCTGGAGCAGGTTTTCCTATTTCATTGGGTCTGGCAACGACAACAGCGCCTTTTCCATCAACCCGCAGACAGGACAGGTGACGGTCACTGCAGAGCTGGATCGAGAAACATTGCCTGTGTACAACCTGTCTGTGCTGGCCGTCGATTCGGGAACGCCGTCCGCTACAGGAAGTGCCTCTTTACTGGTAACTTTGGAAGATATCAACGACAACGGCCCTACCTTGTCCACCAGCCAAGGAGAAGTCATGGAGAATAACCGTGCAGGAACTCTTGTGATGACGCTTCAATCATCAGATCCTGATCTCCCTCCGAACCAAGGTCCCTTTACATATTACTTGCTCAGCACTGGCCCCGCAACCAGCTACTTCAGCCTTAGCACTGCTGGCGTGCTGACAACGACGAGAGAGATTGACAGGGAGCAAATCAGCGATTTCTACCTGTCAGTGATTACGAGAGACTCTGGCATTCCTCAGATGTCTTCCACAGGAACTGTGCAGATCAAGGTAATAGACCAAAACGACAACCCGTCTCAGCCCAGAACGGTAGAAATCTTTGTTCACTATTATGGCAACCTCTTCCCAGGTGGAATTTTGGGCAACGTAAAGCCGCAGGATCCAGACGTGCTAGACAGCTTCCAGTGCTCCCTCACCTCAGGAGTCACCAGCCTCTTCAGCATTCCTGGGGGTACCTGCGAGCTGCACTCTCAGGCAAGGTCCACAGATGGCACGTTTGACCTGGCCGTCCTCAGCAACGACGGGTTGCACGGTGCCGTCACCAGCAGCATCCGGATTTTCTTCGCGGGCTTCGGCAACGCCACCATTGACAACAGCATCCTCCTCCGCCTGAGCGCCCACAGCGTGCGGGATTTCCTGACGAATCACTATCTCCACTTCTTACGCATCGCCAGCTCCCAGCTGACGGGGCTGGGCACCGCCGTCCAGCTCTACGGCCTGTACGAGGAGAGCAACCACACCTTCCTGATGGCGGCCGTCAAACGCGGCAACAACCAGTACGTGAATCCCAGCGGCGTGGCCACCTTCTTCGAGAGCATCAAAGATGTCCTCTTCCGCCAGAGCGGGGTGCGGATCGAGGCTGTGGACCACGACTGGTGCCTGCAGAGCCCCTGCCAGAACGGAGGGAGCTGCCTGAGGAGGTTGGCGGTAAGCCCGGCTCTGAAGAGCCACGAGAGCGTCCCCGTCATCATCGTGGCCAATGAGCCCCTCCGGCCCTTCGTGTGCAGGTGCATGCCGGGGTATGATGGGAGTCTGTGCGAGACGGACATCGACGAATGCCTCCCTTCCCCCTGCCACAACGACGGGACTTGCCACAACTTGGTGGGGGGCTTCTCGTGCAGTTGCCCGGAGGGCTTCACTGGCATGGCCTGCGAGAGGGATGTCAACGAGTGCCTTTCCAACCCGTGCAAAAATGGTGCCGCCTGCCAGAACTTCCCGGGAAGCTTCAACTGCATTTGTAAAACTGGGTATACAGGTACGCTTTTATTTCTCTATATCTTACAGTCCAGAAGGGATGGAAAGAGGGTGGAAATGTGCCTTTTTAGCACAAGATTGTCTGAATATGAGCATTCCCAATAGGTGAAGAGGTCATGCAAAATGAGGTATTTGTAGTTACGAAAACTCAGAAGACCAGGTGCCCACACTATTATTTTATTTTAGCTCTGTCCTCAGGCAAATCTCACTTACCTGATTTGCATTAGAACAGAAAGATTTTTACAAGAGCTATTTTAATTTATTAAATATGTAGAAACCATTTCCAATGCTTAAGTATGATTTTTCTGTTCTTGTTTTTGTTATGCATATTGTGGTAGCATTTCAAGTCTGCTAGGAGAGTGCCAAGCAAGAAAATCAGCCTCTGCCCCGAATTGCTTACAGTCATACAAGACAGAAAACAGATGAAGGGTATGGGGAAAAAAAGAATTCAGGCAAAATAATCAACCATGTCTGTTCTGTATTTTGTCCCTTTGTCATTAATTTTTTTCATTAACAACAGAAATGTCTGCAGCGTTCCTACCTCTTCTGAGTATTTTTTTCTCTAATATTTATTACACATTCAAATATAGCAGCATTTTATCCCTAGAAAAGCAGGCTGATGTTTGTTTCTGTCATGAGTATGATATTGAAGGAAGGTCCGAATAATTTTAACCATTGCTTATGGTCACTTTTTACAGACATCATAAAAAAAATCTAACCGGAGAAGACTAGGTAAGGCTTTCATTACCTTTTCTAAGGAGTATTTCTGTATCGCAGATGCCCCAGGGCAGCCCAGGTCGGCACAGCCGTGCTCATTATGGTGTGGGTATTCGGGCTTGCCACCACTGCCACCAAAACTCATTTGTGACCAGCGGAGTGATCAGGGGGTTGATTGTTCTTTTGGTTTTTTTCTTAAACCAGATTACTACAGGAGATGCAATACACTTTATTGCAAAGGAGAAGGTTAATCAATTAAAAAATAAAGGTTTAACTACTTCATTTAAAGCACAGCTACAGCAGTGGATACGTATTCAGTGTGAAAGGTCTGTTGATATAAAGGACACTGATGTGATCTTTTGTGTGAACCTCACAAAGGTACCACTGAGCCTCGGGTCAGGAGCAATTATTGTTAATTGACAAGCAGTTCTAATTAAGTTACCAATCCAGGATTTTATTTCATGTTGTATGACTACGTCGGATTATTTTGCCAGGAGCATGGCAAAATAATTCTAGGGCACCTATCCCCTGCAACTCTTTAGGTCATTAGCACCAGAGATTACATGGCCATATGTTTGCTGTTGCAACGAAGCAAGACACTTCATTACCTCTAGCAGCATACCATAGTATATGCCTCTAGCCTATAATTTGAAACATTAAAGAAATGTCCAGCTAATTTTTTCTGGTATTAAAGCTCATATCTTAATGTTCAACCCTTATGTCAGCTAAAAATAAAGCTCTACATGTGACAAGCTCAAAAAAAGAAGGTTTTAACTAAGAAAATGTGATGAGAGACTCTTACAGTTTGAAGTGTTGGATTTCTTTCACGCCGTGAATTAAATGTGGCATCTGATACGAGCTTTCTTAAACTCCTTGTCAACACAAATAACTTTAAAATAGACTACCACGGAGGCAGATGTTTCTATTTGGGAGTCAGATCTTTTTAAATTGGTTGGCCATTGCAGAATCAAGAATTATTTAAGTGTCTGGAGATTAATTGATCAAGACAGAAAACAAATGGCACCAAAGTATGAAATTAAAACCCAAAATATCTTTGGAGTTGAATATCAGCAGAGCTTATTCGATAAGATCACAATTAATATTCAGTATATTTAGACATTTTATGTCCACAAAGGCATATTTGAAATTCTGCAAATTTAATATTCAATAGGTTCTGCAAACAAATGTCAGAATTCAGATTGTTTGAGAATGCTTGACATAGAGACTATTATGTCATTATTATGCTGCCAACAGAAAGAGAACACAGCTGCTTGGGAGTTTAATCCTGGTTCGTATATGATTAAAGATAGCCGTAGTGAATGTAAAAGTAAAGCCTGAAACTGTTTCTTTATGAATATAAACCTTGAGTGCCTCAGCAAAAAAAAAAGAGACATCCAAAATAGTGGATTTCTAATACAGTTTACTATATACATAGCTTTGCTCCTTCTCTTGGAATGAAAATACAGTCTCATAATTGAATTTGCATGCTCGGTAAAAAAACAATATTTACACGGTACTGCATACAAGTAGAAATTAGTATTTTCTGAGACAGACTCTCTGTTCACTATAAATTAGAGTACATGAGGTGCAGACCTTTATAATGGCCTACCTGAAAACTGAGAGTCTTACTTTTCCTTGATTTATTATGTTTTGTCAGCTGCATTTCACTTCATCATACTGCAAAGGTAATGTAGTTCTTTTCACTGAATAGGGTTATAAAGACTGATTACCTCAGAGCAACATCATTAGGATTTAAACAATCTGTTATAATTACCTCTCTTAATGATGATCAGGTTTTGTTTTTAATATAATCACTTTCTGGAGGGAATATACTTTGTGATTTACAGTAGTTTTCTGCCCTTCCTTTGAACCCTTCATTTCCTGTTTTCCAGGACTCATTAAGATGAAGGAATGTAGGTTTGTGAAATTGTTTCAAATGAAAGATTAAAATATTAGAACAACCACTTTAAAAGATGGACAAAGTTCTCAGAAAGTTAGATTTTTGCATAAGCCCCCTGCATGTGATATCATCAGCTTGAGGTGATGAATGGTAAATGCTGAATGCTGTCTGTTATCAGTTATCCAGCATTATCCTAATTTTCATGGTCTTCAGAAAAAGATCTTTCTGACACAAAAATGACTACCCCGAATCTTTCAATGTTTCAGCTGAGAAGAGATCTATAAACTCAACTAACTGCAGCGTTCACCTGAACTGGAGTGTTACTGGGGTGGCTCTGGTTTGGAGTCTCCCTGGTTCCCAAAACATTGGCTGAGACGTTTCCTTCCCCTGGCTGGATTTGATACCCTGAAACACTAATCAAACATATATGATTAGCCTAATTCTTTATGCTGTCCAAATAAAATTATTCCCCAGCTGAGAAGTGCATAGTAGTCCGAATGTGTGAAAACGCTTCTTGAAAATTGACTCGCGTAAGCCGTGAAAACACATACATCTCATATTTTTTCAAGGCATATAGGTGGGATAAAGGTCTATCAGAACATTACTCTTAAATTCATGTTGTAAAACTTAAATCAGCAGACTGTTGTGGAAAACGACCTCTGAAAACCAAAACTACTCTAGTTTTGCGAGTTTAAGAACTTTGGCATTATCTTTCTGGAAAGCAGTAAAACTGAGCACTTGGGTTCAGGTGAGGATGCTTTTATGCATAGTGGCAAACAGTTTCTTATCCTCTTCACTCCAGTAAGGTTCCTTGAATAATTTGTTTCATCTGTGCAAGAGAGAATTTCAACATAGCTACTATTTGTGTAAATTCTCTACTCGGGAAAAACAGTCCTCTCTAAAACTCCTTTTTTTCTTTTTTTTCTTGCCACAAAAAATTGTATCTAAATATAAGCATATATATAAAATCTCTTAGGCAGAACGGCAAAAACAACGGGTTTGCAAGCTATGTTTTGTTTTTCCAAATCTAAATCTTTAGTACACACCTTATTGTGCCTGAAACCCGTGAAACCGGTAGGCCATCAGGGTGGGCTTGAACAAATACTCTTTTACTAAGGTACTGGAAAGCTAGCATTAGCACGCTGCAAGGGAGATAACTGAAAGCGGTAGGGCAACCTGCTGCCCCCTTGGATGGCTCTACTTGCTATAGAAGGATAAGGTGTTAAAAGAAAAAAGTCAAAGTTTAGCAGAAATTGCAGGACTAAGTACAATGTAACTGGTATCACAGCTACTTATCTGGAGGAATCCCCACGGTGAAGAAAAGACAAGCGAGAGAAAAACCCTGCTGGGTAAAGCCCTGGGCAACCTCATCTAACTTTGAAGGTTGCCTGGCTTTGAAGGGGGGTTGGACATCATGACCCCCAAGGTCCCTCCAGCCTAACTTTTTCCATTATTTCTGGAGTATATGTCCTCGTTTCGAGGTCTAGAAAGATCCACTTCTGCCCATCAAGTCTGGGCAGTAACAACAGAGGGGAAAAAATAGGAGCACAGGAGGAACACGGCTTAGACGAAAAGGGAAGAGTAAGAAGGTGCAGTCTGAACACTGGTGGACCATCCAAAAACCAGAAGTTGATAGAAACTCTCCGGATCTCGGCAGAGTAACCAATGCCAGCTGCCAATAGTAGCTTGAAATACGGAGACCTTTCCTTAGAGGATGGACAAGGAACGCGCAAGTTTCTGTCTCAGAGGAGTCTAAGGAGGGACTGACCTAAAATCTGAAGGTAGCAGGAAATTTGGATGAATTGATGAAGTTCAGGATTCTGCAGAAAAGAGGGAATGAGGCCTTGTAGCAGCAGCTGTCTTCAGAAGAAGCTGATGAAAAGTAATTGGTAGGTAAGGTTGCCTGGAGGGAGAAGAAACTCAGGAGAGTTGGAATCTTTTAGAAGAAAGAAAAAGTATAAATAAAAATTGTCTTAAAGCAGGAAAAAAAGATGGATGTCTTTAAGAGTTTTAGGTGATAGTACCAGGATTTTTTTTTTTAATTGATAATGAGTTATATACTAAATAAAAATGAGTTTCTGGTTTTTTGGTAGTTACATGACATTATATTATACTGTTTACCTACTTATTTATTTATCAGTTTCTAGTTTATAACTCTCATCATCTGTTTACCAGCTTTTTCCAATGATCTTGCTTTATCAAAGTAATTTATTTTAAATCCTTATACAGATCAACCGTGGTGATAAACTAGAGTAGCGTTCCTAAGTTATACTTTTGTCCTGCCGATATCTGGCTGAAGGACTCTTGCTTTCTAGGGTAAGCATGCTTAACATGCATTTAAAGAGGAAAAATAAGCTTCATAGACATCTTTTGTTGGATCATTTTTCCAAATGTAAATATATGCATTTTTCCCAGGTCTTTATCACTTCAGTGAATGGCAAAGAATAGCCAAAATTTATTCTTCATTTTAAATAAATATTAGTTTTAATAGCTCTGATGAATTGTTAAATCAGAGTATTTGTCTTCTCCTGTGTCAAAACAGTTGGAATAAATGCAAACACACTTTTTTTATTTTCATGAATTATTCAAACAATTGTTAAATATGAAGAAGATGTTGTTATTCGGTGGATAAAATATGTGCAGCTAAAATAAACATCCATATTCTGTTGCTGACTCAGCAAATATGCCAGCTTTTTAGCTGAGAAAAAGAAGAGTGTTTAGTTAGATTGAATTGCAAAAACCTGAATAAGCCTTATTAGCTACACTTGATTTTTGTGAAAACTAAGAAACATCACTGAGCTGTTTTAAGCATCTCTGCCTGACTCTTGCTCTGTGTTCTCCTCGGTAAGTCAAAGATCTGTACTGTGTACCATAATTTTAAAATAAAGAAAACAAAAAGTTTTAGCTCATCCTTCAGTCGTGCCCATTAGAGAATAAAATATAAATAAATACCCCCAAAGCATAATTAGATTCAGACACTGGAGATGTTTCCTGGATTTATGGTGAATCTACAAGTTACGTATTAACCACAGGAATCCTCCGGCGCTCTGTTTCCATCCTGCTTGCAGTCGCACATGGAGGGCTGCCGCTTACATGGAAGAACTGCCTGCAAACTTCTTTAGGTTAAACAGAAAAAAAGTGGGGGGGGGGGGGGGGGAAGAGGTTTTCTTAATTAGGTGGCTGAAGTTGTGAAATTCTGAAAAAGCTAGCAGAGTTAATATAGCACGGTCCTGATTTTCTACAGTTTTAGGGACCAGCAACCCCTAAGGACTGCATATTGTGCATTGCTGTCACGTGAGATGTAAGAAATATAAGATATATGTGACATATAAGAATGGACACCCTCTTTGCAAGCTCATGTCGTACTTTTAACTTAAATGTATATTACATTTATATGGTGTGAGGGATAAAATAATTCATTATCGGTGCAATAAGAAGCATTAAGGCAGTCGTAGCCTTTGCTCTGTGTATATATCCTGGCCCAGATGAAGTTCAAGGAGAGGTCTGGAAGAGCGTGGCTGATTTTGCCAGTTTTTGCAGAGAAACACGAGGGACAAACATGACGATACTTTCGAGTTTTTGCTGAGCAGGCAGCGAAGGCTGACGCTGCTGGCAGAAGGAAGGCAGGTACCGCGAGTGGTATATAGTGGAAGTGTTCCTAAACTGATAAAAGCTGAGCAATGAAAAACTTAGAAGACCAATACTTTTGTAGTTAATGTTTCCATACAAAGAAATTTTCAGTTTTGTACAAAGAATCCCCTTGTCAGTATTCAGCATCTGTTAAAATCTTCACTTTTTCTCTTGGTTCCCTTCCTTGTTGAAATGAATTATGTGATGTCAGTTTATTCTCTGGTGAATAATATTTACCACATGTGACAACGTCTGCTTAGAAAAGGACTGTATCCAGGGTAACTCGTTTTAGCTCCAGAGGACTGTGGTCCCTCTGAGTCAGGAAGGAGGTTGTAATTGATGAGGAAAAAAAAAGAAAAATCGTATAATGTACAATAGCAGCCTGTGTTCAGCATGCCGTGTTCATACAGGGTCCAGCAGGGGCTGTCTGTATCTCCTTCACGCTAATGAGTACATTGCATTCAATAGGGGGGAAAAAAAATATTTATTTTTGTTTTAGTTCAGCATCTCCTTTCATTTCATGATCTCTCTTTTACGGATACCAGTTAATAAAAAAAAAAAAAAAAAAGGAAAAAAAAAAAACCACAAATACCTA
>NW_008794431.1:2301991-2303364 GCF_000699145.1 Aptenodytes forsteri | reverse complement strand
GTTAAAAAAAAAAAAAAAAAAAGTAAAAAAAACAAACCACCAATACCTATATGAGATAATTACAATGACACTTGAAAAATAAAGTTAATTTCTCTGGGCCACGTATTACGCCTGTGTCAGGGCTGGGAGCAGGCCAGCATCGTGTCTGTGTTTCCTCTCTCCATCCCACAGCCGCAGCTGGTCCCTGGCACCCTCCCTCCCGGCCATGCGTTCAGCATTGGCTCATAAGCTCGTTACCTAAATACCAGCCTGACTTTCCTATCGACCTGAATACTCTGACCTGGAAATTGCTTTTATTCCCTAATCGCAGGGAAAACGTGCGACTCCACTGTCAATTACTGTGAGTGCAACCCCTGTTTCAATGGTGGATCCTGCCAAAGCGGGGTGGAGGGGTACTACTGCCACTGTCCCTTCGGTGAGTACGCTTCTCCTCCTCTCTGCTCGATCTTCCCTTTCCCTATTAATATTTCTCAAATCGCTATTTATTTTTACCTGCATAAAACCAATGGGTGTGCGTATGGATCCCGGTCCGTGGGCAGGTGTTGGTCATCTCCTGGCCCCCTCCTCTCCGTTTTTCCCCAGCTGCGAGAGGGAGAAGCCGATATTTCTGCCAGCACGGCAGGAGATGGAAGCACGTGGCAGTGTGGGGGTCGCTGTGGCTGCTGGGGGGGGGCACACCGAGGGCTCAGAGCAGTGCTTGCTTTCCTGCCTAATAACAGACACTTTTAGGAGAGCTGACGAGTAAGACCGCTGTAAATAACATCAGTATTCTTGCATCCTACGCGCTTGGAAGTGCAAGGAAGTCGTCATAATGTTAAACTAGAAAAAAAAGACTTTGGGATGATATTGAGCGGAGAGGGCTTGGTTTTCTTTTGAGAAATTTGCATGATTTGTCAGAATATCTGTAAAGCAAGAATTAGAGAACACACACATTTTTCTGCAAGCGAGGAGCACAACATCAGATATTGGCACTTTTATATTTAGTAGATTTGATGAAGAGAACCTGACCGAATCAAAACAGCTTTGTTAGCCCACACCAGTATTTGCCCATTCAATTTATTGTGTGTTAATAAAGTTCTGAGTTCCAAAACCAGAATACTATTCCAAGAATCAGAGAAGCGTATTTGGCAGAAGTACTGCCAAAATAGTTTAATAATTATTAGAATTTAATTATCCCAGATTTGGTTTGTGGAATGAACCCAATAAAGACATAAAACAGCACAGATATTTTAAGGTATCATGATATAATTGCAGCAAGATTGGTTCTGAATGCAGATTAATCCAGAATTGTCATTGTTCATTGTTATGGTTTAACCTCAGCCGGCAACGAAGCCCCACAGAGCCGCTCGCGCACCCACCCCCCCGCGGAGTGA
>NW_008794431.1:2239775-2300870 GCF_000699145.1 Aptenodytes forsteri | reverse complement strand
TCCGTGTCAGCACTGCTCAGCAGTAACGAAAACATCCCTGTGTTATCAACACTGTTTCCAGCACCAGTCCAAAACACAGCCCCGTACTAGTGTCTATGAAGAAAATTAACTCTATCCCAGCCAAAACCAGCACGTTCATATAGAAAAGCATAAAAGTAAATGCAACAGATTAATCAAAAAACAGATAAACCTGAGAAATCTACAATGTTTTAAGGCTGCTGAAAACCCTCACACAAAAGTATGGTTCTCAATACACATTTGTAACTACCTCTGAATACGGTTTTCTACTCACATGTGGAATAACTTCTTTATTCTGTTTTATTTCCTTTGTTTTACGTTTCCTCAGAGTTTATTAATTTCCTATATGGTCATAGCCCATTGTAAATGTAACTAATATTCATAAATTAGGTAAGTTTTTTCTCATTGTCACTGCAGTAAAAAAAATCAAGGGAAACTATGTGACAGAGATCTGAAAAGAAATGTGTAGAATGCACGAAAATATTCAGATCAATAAAACACGAGAAGGCATAATGTTTTAATCACACATATGCTTATATCATAAGTATAAAAAATGAACCACCAACTGAGAAGGATTTCAGATAACAGCTGTAAAGAGAAAAATAAGCTCAAGTTGCAAATTTATTTCCATAACTGGATTAACAAATTCCTGATGATAATTAACAACCATATTTGACATAGCTGTCAAACTCGCTTTTTTCCCCCTAAAGAAACCACAGAGCTCAATGCAATGTACTTCGTTTTTCAATAGGTGTAACTGTCATTTGTAACTCAATTTTTAAGTTTAAATATATATACGTCAACACCCGCCTGTGGGTAATAGGATTCTTCTGTTCAAGTTGCATATTTTTAATCACGCATTAGAGGTTTCTTAAAGAGCCAGTGTATCATAGCCATACCTAGAGCACATCAGTACTTTGTTTCGGGGAGAACGCTCAGCGAGGAAAAAAAACTATCTGATAGCAGATTTTACTTTTCATTTTGCAGGTGTTTTTGGCAATCATTGTGAACTGAACAGTTACGGATTTGAAGAGTTGTCGTATATGGAGTTTCCCAGTATGGATCCAAACAATAATTACATCTATATAAAGTTTGCCACTATAAAAAGTAATGCCTTAATGTTGTATAACTACGATAACCAAACCGGAGAGCGGGCAGAATTTCTGGCCCTGGAAATAGCGGAAGAGAGGCTGAGATTCTCCTACAATCTCGGCAGTGGCACATACAAGCTTACCACAACTAAGAAGGTGTCTGATGGACAATTTCACACAGTTATTGCCCGGAGGGCTGGAATGGTAAGAAATGTTAAAATGAGAATTTAAGACAAGTTCAGCCAAGTCACTTGGGCTTCCACATGAACTCAGAGGAACGTAAAATTAGTAACGTTGCGTTTGCTAGCAGAACCTCCAACTTTGGAAAAAACCTCCCTCGTTTCTGTCTTACTCCAGCTGACTCAAAGACCTATAATGCTTTGTTTAGTATGATGATGATAAAGAGAAATTAAAAAAACATGTGCAACGCCCTGTACTCTAAATGTGAAAAATGAGAACCAGGAATAATTAATGAAATAAATTACTACACATGAGGCTAATTAACTGATGCAGATTACAGGGATGATTATCAGGGAAGGCTAATTAACCATAGTAACTACAAAAAGCCTCAAAACAATTTTTCTCAACGTTTGGAAAATAGAAGCAGACAAAATTCCAGGCATCCACGACCTCCTTGAGCTAGTTCAGAGATATTACCAATCTCATAAGACTGGAAGCCTGTTTTTCCTCTGTAGCATACATGTAAAAATTTCAAAGGTGCTACACTGAGAAGGTTTTTTTGGGGGGAAGGAGGGGAGTTACTTTTCTTTTTGTCCCCCAGAAAGCATCTGAGGGGAGGAATTCTGCCAAAAACTGGGCTGGGACAACTGATTGCCATATGCCTGGTACTCTGACCCCTCTCCTGCCTTCGTTTTTTTTCCAGTAAATGTTTTCTATTTCTCTTCTCTCATTTTTTAATAATATTTCCAAAGCAGAACATAAACCAAATGCTCTTTGAGTTCAAGCCAAGCTTTTTGACTCCACAGTGTTTGAGTTAGAAATGAAACCAAATCTATTTGCCATCCATAATCAGTAACTATTGCCCAACAGCTCCCTTCTCAGGCAGAAATGGCCAGCATACGTGGAATCTCATATTCTTCCCATGTTTGAAATTAAAGTCATATAGGAATAATATATGGTTGGGACTCCACATTTTGTTTTATATATTTCAAGCCAGAAGTGATGTAGGGAATAAAAGAATAAACTGTTCTACTCGGTGTGGCTCCCCCTGAGTCCTTGTAGAGATTTCCCATCGCAAACTGCCGCAGAAGGCAGTGCTGCTGAGATACAGCCCTTTTAGGTTTTTAAGCTGCTCTGTTTGGAGCGCCCTGCTGAAGAGCTTCAGGTCTGGGGTGAGACGTCCATAGGCACAAATGTCCCGAGAGCAGCAAAGGGATGTATTACCTTGTGGTCTGGCGTTCTTTGTAGGACCAGGGTTGTCTCCTGACCGTCCTAAATGGCACTTTTTTCTTCTCTCTTAGAGAGCCTTGAGCCTGAAACTGCATTTCAGTTGCACAGTGCAAGACCTGATTTCTCCATTTATTGAAGGGGGGATGGTTTAGTCTTCAGCTGGATTTGCAAATCCAATTTGTGTGTGTTTGGAGGAGTTATACGTCCAAATAAGATGAAGGATAATTGTGATGTTGAATAATGACTTTGTTTTAACGTGCCTTAATATCAGATACTTAATAATTTGCACCGCAGCTTCCAAATGGTGAAGCCCAAAGGCGCACCTACATCTTGAAAGGCACCAGATTCCATTTTAGCAACTAAATTAGCATGGTATTTCAATCAATGAGATTTAAATGGCTAAGTATAGGAGCACACATTAAAAACTGCAACAAATAAATGAAATACACTTAAGAAAAAAATAGAGCAGAAAGATGTTTTACTTGTAGGTATGCCAGAGGGCTAGACTATAGAAGAAGAGATAACATAAAAAGGACTATTTACAGAAAATTTCAGTTATGAAATTTCAGCTTCAGGCTGAAAGGAAACATTTAACACAACCTGTATCTTTGTGTGATTATTTTTTTTTTATGTTTAAACCTTCTCAGAAACGTCAGCTGTTTACAAACACAGTTATGTGAAAAGAATCGCCTTTATCTTAGATATTTCTGCTGCAGGAAAAATGTCTCCCAGGTGTCCCAAAGTGTATAAAATAGTCCCCCTTCAGGATTCCAAATCTGTCATTTCCTACAGCACAGTGGGATTTTATCGGAAACTGGTAAAATCATTAAGTTGTCAGTCCTGAGCTATTGCAGAGTGACAGGATAGAAAGTCTCATAATGCGGCAAGGTAACCGTAGAGTAATGCTTAAGTAACAAGCAGGAACATTTGACTAACATTAGAAAATAAATTGTATGAACTCTGGTCCAAGTAAAATATATTCTCAAATATCTAGCCCTTCAGCTGGGGTTGTAGCTTGGCTTTCACAGCACATAGCGATGTAAGTTAGGGAGATTACACTGATTGAGCTAAGAACAAAAAACTCATTTCATTTTTTGTTGCTGATATTCAGAAGGAAAATATGTATGCGTGTGATGGCATACAGACCAGCCAGCTTATTATTCTTTCTATGAATTGTTGCATTTATACAGGGCATATAATCTGCTTTGGAACTGCAGACTGACGTTTCTCGGGAGAAGCAGTTTGCTCATTATGTATGGAAAGAAATTCAAGATAAGCTTGCATTAAAAATAGCAAATTGAACAATTTAGGCGTACTGTAGGGCATGATTTAGGGCTAAGAGCTATGAATTCATTTGGTCAATACAATGCTGGTCACAGTGTGTATTTGGAAATAACATGGACAATCCATGGGGATTTCAACAGGACGTTGTTAGTGAACTTAGTTGCAGGCAGGAAGAAAAGTCATTGCAGAGTAACGACATACTGATAGCTATTGCTGTTTGCTCAGCTCCTGTAGAGTAATCTAAATCAAAATATAAACCAAGGCATTTTTAAAAGTGACGTTTGATTTAAATTTGCCGTAGAACTGTACCACACATCTAGTTGAAACGTGAGAAGCTGATATGTACAATTTGGAGATTATGTTTATTTTTCTGAAAATTTGTTTTAAGGAATAACTAACCTTCAGGGGGTTTTTTGCAACGCATCTGCTATTAATAAATCGCTGTCGGGACAATTCTTTGCTAAATAAGGAATAAAATAAAAACTCCTTTTTAAATCAGCTGGAATTATTTCATGATTTTAGTGAAAGCTTTGGTTAGACTTTTAGAGATTACAAATACAAGTGCCACGATTCGCTTTAATGTAAATGACTGAGGTGGGTAATGAGGCAACCTCGTTGTCTGGGGCTCCATGGCTTGGAGATAATAATAAAGAGGAAGACTGCTCTGAGTGCTGGTGATGCCCGGTACTTCTCTGAACATCAGCTTGGTCCCACTGTGGGTATCCACCAGGTTTCACCATTATCAATGTGGGGCAAACATCCCTCATGACATATCAGCCTAAGGGTTACCTTGATCAGGTCCACTTGGTTACTCTTTGAGTATTATTGAGTGGTTGGTTATTATTTTTAACTAGTAATCTCCGCGTTTGTACTCCCAGCTTTTGTAACGTGTTTTTTATCAAGTTTAAGCAACATGTTTAATGTCACGGTCAAGCCCCTGAAGGAATGTCCTTTGTGTTTGGAGGGAGCAGCGCTCTGTTCAGATCAAGAGTAGGATACGATACGAGCCAAAATAACTGCAGTTTCGAGGAGTAAAGCAAACAAACATGAAAGAAACCCTACCCAAATCTGAACACTTTGTGTTTAACTGATTCTCTGTATGAAGCAGTCAATTAGCTCACTCTCTGTTAGTATCCACATCTTGGTATTCGCTATGTTGATCCAGAATGTAGTTGATCAGTGGCTCTGAAGCACCCTGTGATCCCGAGTGACATGGTAATATACAAGTGCTCCATTCTAGCCAAGTCCTTGATATAATACATTTAATCATAAATATTTAATGTGGTTGGGGACTACAACCTTGTAATATTCATCATTTTTGTGTGTGTGGCTTTTGCAGGCAGCTTCACTGACGGTAGATTCCTGCTCTGAGGATCAGGAGCCAGGCTACTGCACTGTTAGCAATGTTGCTGTTTCTACTGACTGGTAAATAATTCTTCATTTGGGGGGGTGGGTTTTGAGTAAAATGAAAAGTAAAATTAAAGAGAAATCACCCTCTAAAGCCAGAGAAATTTGGAGTAATGATTACATGCTCTCAGCCCAGCCTCAAGCAAGGGATAGATACCTCAGCTGCACTCCTTCAGAGGCATGCAAAGGCAAGGCTCCAAAGTGTCATTTTCTCCCATCTTTGCAGAAGCAAATTAAATTTTCTACATGTGCTCCTACTTGCTAACTCAGGCTACATTTCTGCACGGAGCTTATTCATGACAAGGAGTTTATTCAGAAATCCCCAATTCTCGGCTCCGTCTCTGTCCCCAGGCTCTGGTGGCACACGGGAAATCTGTGGCCATGAGTAGTCTGCACTGTGGTGTAAACGGGGATAAGACTTATTGCTTAATGCTATGAGATTTCACGTCATAATCTGGAAAGAGTTAACAAATCAGAATATCAGATGCTCGTAGTTACTGACAACTTGTAAATCTTAGACAGTAAAGCACAAATGTATTTGTTATAATCAACTGGCTCTCAAATATACAGCACTACTCTTCGACAGTTTGAAGTTCTACGATATTTAGTGCTACAAATCTTTAGCAAAGCCTTCTCCGCTTTTACATTTTGAATCGTATCTATCTTGCCAAAACCAGGCTCAGACTCAAAATGCTATTACTCTAGTAGCACCTATATTTCACTCCAGAGTTCAGTTTTGGGCTTTGATTTGGGGTCTTGCATTTATTTATTTATTTACACTGCACCTCTCATTTCTTATAAAGGTATAAGAAATAACATCACCTCATTACTGCTTTCTTTTAAAAAAAAATATTAAGAGTGATTAGTTTGACATTGTTTTCAGTAATTTCCAGATGTCATCTTTTACAGTTTTCATTTCGTAAACGTTGGCCAGTAGAGAGAACAAACCTTATTTCTTGTGTTTACCATAACTAACTCAGAAGCCTTTCTGTTACATCTTTCGATCCTCTTTGGAGATAACAATAACTTTAATCCCAACCACTTTGGCTAATTTCTTACAATAATCACAACCATATTTCCTGTCACACGTGGTTTCCCCACTAGCAAAGGTGTTATAACTTTGTAAAATAATGAATCCATCTTCCAGCTATTTACATATCATCTACAGTTTAAACGATAATTGAGTAAACAACCTTATTCATTATGATTTCAAGCACGTTGCTCAGTCAAGCGAATAGAAATTTTGACATGCAATAACTGAGTGTGAATTTAGAGTCATACCCATTATAACTGTTAGTTCAAGCGCTACTGATCTCTGTCTCCCCTTCTAAATGTAAAATACGAATTTTGGAAGAGGAATTTTAGCCACAGACCGTAGCTGATGGTTACAGTTCCTGTGTTGTCATTGCTGTCTTAATGTCTGATACTGATAAATTATTTTTCTGACTCTTTTATAGGACTCTTGATGTACAACCAAATCGAGTTACTGTTGGTGGCATCAGGTCTGTAGAGCCCATCCTTCAAAGGAGAGGACAGGTGGAAAGCCATGATTTTGTGGGCTGTATAATGGAGTTTGCAGTCAATGGACGTCCCCTGGAGCCCAGCCAGGCTTTGGCAGCTCAAGGAATCTTAGATCAGTACGTCTGCTATATATGGTATCGAATGGACCGTGTTTACAATAAAGGAAGCCGTCATGAAAGTCAGACGCTATTCCATTCAGACACCTTCAGATATTTCTTGTAAAAAAAATGACTGTAGAATTTATTGTAAAGTGTGAAAAATATAAGAAGAAAGTGAATTTGGATGAAAGGTTCACAAAAGATTACAGAGGCTTCAAAAACACAACATCATTACATTTCTATTGCCAATTATTAACGTTGCTTTGCAGGCTGAAATAGAGTAGCCCTGTTACTGGGTTTCTTTATAAATTCCACCTGGGTTTGACTGTACTCATACGGTTCACTAAACCTCTACTCCCTCTTATTTCTTTTTAATCCACAATGTCTGTTCTATCACTTTGCCTCTCAAGTATCGCTGAATTTCCCTCGTATCCTCCGAGTGGTCTTTCAGAAATGATGGACTATCTGATTCTATTGTTTTTTCCATCTCAGTGTTTGAAGTCGCACTTGTAGCAATTATGTCAGTCTTGCGTCCAAATTTGCTAGCTCTTTCAACCCCGAAGTTTGTGCTGTTCATGGTGATAAGAAGTCTCTGGAGGTCTGCAGCGTAAAAAGCACCTAAAAGAGTTTCTTCTTCTCTTGCGTAACAGGTAACAGGAGTCTCACTGCCTCTGAATTCCTTTCTCTTTCATAAGACTGTTACAGTTTGATGCTGAAAATTGGGATCTCTTTAGAAACATGACCTGTGTATGGAGAAGAGCCTCTCCGTTTTTGCGTTTCCCGGTGGGAAGGATGCTTCCCAGCACATTTTCTCTGCTTATTTGGGCTTGTTCTTCAGCATCTACTTTTTGTTTCAGATGCCCCAGACTAGAAGGCGCTTGCACAACCAGCCCCTGCCAACATGGTGGCACCTGTGTTGATCACTGGTCGTGGCAGCAGTGTCACTGCAAAGATGGACTGACAGGAAAGCACTGTGAAAAATGTATGGAGAAGGTTTTACTGGTTTTCTCTTTAATGTACACCTAACTGTGGTTTAACCAAATGCCATTAAGAGTTTCTTTTCACGGGTATGGGATAATGAATTGTATAAAATAATGAAAACAAGCAGCATGCTTGCCTCTTAAATAATTTTGAAGGAAAAGTCCACAATGGACTATTGTCCTTTCATGAGCTAAAAATAGCAACAAGTTACATATATTATGTTTTCTGGTCTGTATATCACATTTCAGGTAACTTGCACTCATCTAAAACTACTGCTTCCCAATAACGTATAATCAGTAACTAAACTAAAGCTATCCCAAAGGAGGGATTTGTCTGCTGTGGGGACGTAAGAGGGTAAGGGAAAACCCTTCCCTTCACATAAACGTTGTGTGCATGTGCTTATGGCTTCTCCGAACTGTAGGCCTTTTTATCAAATGACCGTCAGATTATATGCAAGAAAATATGGTAAATTAAATAAAAGCAAGCCATTTACACTCTGGGGTTATTAACTCGCATATGGATAGCTCTGTAAATCAGTACGGGATTGTCTAGGAGAGCAAAGTGATTTATTTCCCTGTAGTTGTAGTATAATGACTGGGCTTTGTTTTCTTACGTGTCCCGTTATTGTTTAGCTGATTTATATGCTTTTATTGCTCCGGTTTACAAAAGAATTTAGCCATAATTTCAACAGCGTTTGGTAGTCAATGCTCTGCCATTTTTTTAATTCTTTTTTTTATGCCATAACAAATAGAAAGTCATTATCTCTGCCCTGAAGAGCTTAGAGTTCAATATATCATGAAACCCTGCTTGCAGTAATGGAAACAGTAACATCCCTGGGAAGGAATTACAGTTCTGAGAGCCAAATTTTTTTCCCTACTCCCTCACTTGTTCCCTAGCGAGTTTTAATTTACTATTGACTGATAGCAGCAGTAAATTACTAGCACACTCCCACTCTCAAACACACATTCTGGTTGAAGCCAAAGAATTGAGGGGCTGAAATTGCCATTCACTCCTGCTCTCCCCCCTGACCTGCTCTGAACTTGATCTCTGCTCTGAAAGAAAATGGTCGTTATTAGGCAGATGGTCGCTATAGCCGTAACGAGCTGCGTACTCAGTACTTCCCCATCCTTGTCCCAGATATTACTGCCGACACTGCCTTATCGCTAGAAGGCAAAGGACGACTTGACTACCACATGAGCCCAAACAAGAAGCGAGAATACATGATGAGACACGGCACTCGAGGCGCCGGCCCGGGACCCCCAAATGCGGACCGCTTGGAAGTGAAGTTCAGGACAAGAAGCGAGAACGGCGTTTTAGTTCACGTCCAGGAAAGCAGCAACTTCACTACCGTGAAGGTAAGATTACAGCTAATGCTGAGTTTGATTTGATTGGACTGCCTCGTGCATGGTGATCAAAATCACATTTTTCCATTACTCTTGCTGTTTCCTTTATAAAATATTAGGTCTTTAACTGAGGCTAGGCACTGCTCCAGTATCGTTCATCTTCTCAACAATTCCCTTGCTATTTGCCAAGGTATCAGAAGATCTTGATAGTTTTGTATCTAATCAGTTTTGTCTAGACTCCAAATAGTGACTGTTTTAAGGCCACAGGAACAGTACTCATTGCCATATTTGTTATCATCATTAAGTTACACTCTACAGAACAAATCATTTCATTATTGGCCTTTTATCTTCTGATTTTTCAGGCCTCAAACCCAGACCCTCCTTAAGCTAGCAAACAATTGCCAAAAAGTTTTCTTTAATTCCTACTAGCGTGGCTCATGCTTATCAAACTAGGAAGTGAGGGATAACTTGAATTCATGAGGTTACCCATAGACCAGTGTCAATATCAAATTATTTTGAGATACATAGCTGAATTAATGCTTCAAATGCCACACAGTTTTGGTTTTTTTCCCAAAGAGTTTATTGCTGCAGAAGTTACCTTTCTCAAGAGAAAGCGATGGTTCAGTTCCTGGCTATGACTCAGTCCACTTACTCATAACTCTAAATGAGTACAGCAGTGATGTTGGCAAGCCCCTTTATTGGGTTGGTGTAAGCTCCAAGTTTCCTTGACTGCTGTAAGGCTTTCCAAGATTTTTCCCTGACTTTTAAAGAAACTCATACAGAAATTCACACTTTCTAAGCTTCAGCCCCGTGGATATTCTCCACCTGCCTGGTCAGAGGTACCGAGCTTTCCTGACACACCGGCTGCCTTTAAGAAGCAAGTCTGCATCACTTCCCTGGCATATGGTTTTACCACATCATTTGATAGGAAGTTTCTGCCTCAGTCATATTAGCAGATAAGATCTCATTATTTTGAGTTCTGGAGAGAAAAAAACAAATACTACCTTTTTCTCCCTAGTAGAATTTGCTAAGTCAGCTCTACAGGCGTTATTAAAAAAAAGAAAAAGAAAGTTGCCTTTCCTGGCTGAAAGCACTAGTGGTGTGTTTATGCAAACACTCTTATTATTGTTAATGTTGGTGAAGTTATACAAGCAAGCAGAGGGCGTCAAGTCCCAGACGCAGCTGTGCAAGGGCAAAGAGTGGAGGTTTGCCTAGTAACAGATGCAGCAGTTTGAGGAAGGAGAGGTAACATCACTGTGCCGATTATTGCCAAAAAGTTCCCAGATTATGCTAGTTAATAAAACTGTAGTAATTTAACTGCAGTTAGTACAGTATGGCTTCTGCGCCACTGCTCGTACCTGGAGTAGGTATCGTGACAAGCACTTCCCTCGGTGGTGGCCCAAGACGTCGGTGAAGCCAACCCCACGCGTAGGTCTCCCTGGCATCTCGGTCCGCTCCCAGTGCAGAGATGAGCTTTAGGGACTTCTGTTTACAACTCTCTTGTCAGTCTTCAAAACAGACAATTTTATAACTTGATTTTTGGGTCTTTTAACGTGCTTGTTATCCAAAGTGTAAGCATTCAGAGAAAATCTGCCATGTGTTTTTTAATATTAAACTGTGCTAGGGAAAAGCTACAAGTCCTGTGGCTACTTCCATGCCTCCACATTTTTCCTCTTGTAGCTAACTGGTTTTGGTGTAGATGGGATTGGGGTAAAATTAGAGAAATGGTAATAAATCAGACCCACTGAGATTGCGAGCAGCTGGTTCACTAAATGATGGATGTAAACTCCCCCCAAAGAACCCAAGAGAGGTCTTTATCATCTGAAGGGATCCTTAATCCATGAAAGATACAAAAACTGGCAGATTAAATTAAACAATGGTCAAATTCAGATGGAAAATGCCCCCCAAAAACACACAAAAAGGAAGAGAGGAGGGAATTCCTTATTAGTAAAGCTCTTTGTCACAGCTTATTTTCCTACAAATAATACGCGTTGCAACTAATTCAGTTAGAAGTAATGGGATAAATACGGCAGGTTAAAGGTGAAATTGCCTGCTTTGTTTTAGCTGAAAATCTCCTCTGAAATCAGATTAAATTAGCATAACTGTAGCTCTAAGATCTATGAATTGTACGGGTAGAGAATATGGATTACAAGTTACTTATGTAAGGTAACATATGCATATGTTAGGGTGGTGAGACACTGGAACAGGTTGCCCGGAGAAGTTGTGAATGCCCCATCATTGGAAGTGTTCAAAATCAGGTTGGACGGGGCTTGGAGCAACCTGATCTAGTGAAAGATGTCCCTGTCTATGGCGGTGGGGGGGACGACTAGATATCTTGAAAGGTCCCTTCCCACGCAAACCATTCTGTGATTCTATGCACATATTGAGTTGCAGGAAAAAATCAGAACATAACTCATTTAAATGATGTGTCATCCAGTGGGCCATAAATCTGTAAAGGCTAGTGCTCAGATTTAAGACAAATAAGAAGCAATTTGTTCAGTAAAGGAGACTCAGAATATTAGTAAAGTTGAATCATCCTTGTAGTTAGGAATCTGTTTGCTTTAGTGGTTCATTCTTTTCATTATATTCTACTTGTCAGTTGCTCTGCTGTTTAAATAAAACCCAGAAATGGGTGTTACTCAATATTGTCAGCATCAGCATTTGTTTCAAATTTAGAAGTATGTTGTGCTTCAAGGAACCGAGACCAACATTCCTTATTTTTTCCTGGTTGAAGGAGTCATGGACTGGTCTCGTCTCTGGAAATTTTATTTTCCAAATGCCACTAGTACATTATTTATGCGTCTGTTAGCATTAGTCACATGCAATTTTAAAGAAACAGAAATAGAGCTAGAGAGTCATAAATCAGTATGGAAAATATCTAGTTGCTGACAGGTAAATAATTCTATAATTCTTCTCTAATGTGGAATTAGAAGTTACGATTCTGTGCTTAGTCTGCCCGTAAGCTTAGAGGATATTGTCTGATATGGTATATTTCTTTTTGCTTACATAAAGACCAAAATACAAGCTAGTAACTTCATGGAGCATAAAAGACAAAATAAGACTAACAAACCAGTTACAGGTTACAGACAGAAGTACATGTATATATTCTGCCCAGTTAATCTTTTTATAAATACTTTTGATTGTGGCAAATGTTGTTTAATATGTTACAATAGTCTGTGTGACTGCATTTCCAAGTGTGGGATTTTCTTTGTGCTGTGTGATAGTTTAGATGTATGCCACCTGTGTTTGCCGGTAACAAAAGCATCCTCTCTCTGAGGGGCAGCTTTATCAAAGGGTCCCTCAAACAATACGTTTTCAAATAGTCCAAATTTTTGCATTTACAGATGAAGTGCATGCACATATTAACCATTGTATTTCTTGATCCAGATGGAATACGTGCTAGATACATTTAGTTCAGGCTGCTGCCAAGACATGAGCGTGGTCTTAAAGCCATATTAAAGCTGATCTGTATGAACAAAGTCCTCAGCTTGCATCACTACAGAAGTAAATCCAGAGCATTTAAAAGTTTCTGGAAACGAGAGCGGCATTCTTGTAGCCGGTGTGTCACCTCACAGTTCTTCCCAGGTGAATGTTATTTTTCCTGGAACAAAGCATGCGAGGCTTAAAGAGGTTTCAGCAAACCTGGGGCTTCGACCTTTCCTGGACTATGCGTGTGCACGTTCTGCACGCTCGTGTTACGTATCACAGACCGACCGAGCTGCAGCGAGGAACACGGGAGGGAAAACAGTCGTCTTATTTAACATGTATGACCAAACGTGCAGAGTATGGAAGGAAACTTGCAACAAGTTGCAGAGCCACCCTATATGAGCTGTACACAAGCCTGTACGCCCTTAGGAGGTCAGCTGAGGTACCCGACTCCTGTGCAGTATTCGAGAAGCTGGCAGGTTTGGATGTTGGTTTTATTTTTAAACTCCTTATCTTAAACGCAGAATTTGCAGTGATTTCATTTTGAGATCATTTAATATTGAGCTAATAAGAGGTTTGAAATCCTGTATCCCAGTAGAATTGTGAGGCGTCATTCCTAGAGGAAAAGCCAAAAAATTTTTCATGGAATTTAATAGTACCTTTTGTCCCTAACAGCTGACAAGTTTAAAAGCAGTTTGCTCAAGTAAGCACCATTTGAAAATTCACACAAAATAATACACTTTGCAACTCTTCAGAAAGGTTTCCAAAATGCAACTATTTTTCTGCAAAATGCAAATTAGCAGCAAAACCAGATAGGAAATGGGAATCTTGTTCAAGTCCTGCCATGCCGTATATATTCCTACTGTATCGTAATGAAAACTAGATACAAGTTTTTGGGGCAAGGACAGCATCTGTTTACTCTGCAAAGCATTTTCCACACTTGCATTGAAGAAGGAGGAAGAATTATTCTTTTATTGGTTAAAATGTTTTCTCATGCGCATGCCCTATTGCTGGCCTCTCGGTAGGTTTTTCTCTTATGAGATTAGCCGGGGAATGAGAGGATGGCAGCTCTAAGTTTTCTACAGATGCAATGATGTATTTAATTGCGGCCAAATTTTTAGTACTAAATAATTAATGCATTTTTAGTACAAAACAGTTATTGGGGGAAAAATACACCCAGGCTTCCTATTGCAACCGAAGCCACGTGTTACTGTAGCTGTACTGAACAGGCAGAACATTGGCGATGTGTGTATAGGAGTGGTTATGTGCGTATCATTTTAAAATCACGCATTTTACTGGTTTCTGATCAGATAAAAGGTGGGAAAGTGCATTACGTATCCGATGCTGGCATTGCTGGGAAAGTGGAAAGAAACATCCCAGAAGTGTACGCTGCGGATGGTCAGTGGCATTCGGTCCTCATTGAGAAGAACGGGTCTGCTACTGTCCTGTCGGTCGACAAGACTCATAGCCGAGACATTCTCCACGCCACACAAGACTTTGGTGGACTAAACGTTCTTTTTCTTTTTTTTTTTTTTTTTTTTAATATAGCACACATAAGCAGATTTCAGCAGACAGAGGGTCTCTATTTGCTTAAAGGTTGCAGAATGTACTGTAATTCTTTATTGGTAACTAATACACTTCCATACTTTGCCAGGAAAACTGCAAATTTAATGAGTAAGGATTGCAGACTTTGTTCCTTCAATACACGTTGCAGCGTTGTTGTTTCCAAAGCAGGCACTCCATCTGCAGGGTTTTTGGAGGCGGGGGGTGGGTTTGCTTGCTTGTCTGGAAATCAGTTGTTATAATTTTGTTATGCTAATGGAGAAGAAAGGATCTATTCTTCACCTGGGTCAGAATCTGGAAAAGCAAGGCAAATCTTTTACTTGGGCAAAAATGCTAAATGAGAACTTTGTCTCTGTAGGGGTTTGGTAAGTACTGCAGGATTTAGCCTGTTTTTAATATGATTAAAATATTTTCTGAAACTCCAACTTCCTCCTGCTTTATCCTGCTGTCAAATGAAGAATAGGATTTATTTCTGAGCAACAGAAACCAAGGACAATAAGGAACCACCCTCTGACCGAAATCTAGCTGTTAAGAAGTAAATCAATCTCCCTTAAGAGTTAAAGCAACTGTCTTAGACCCTGGCAAAAGAAGTAGATAACATATATTTGATATCATTCCCCCAGTGATAAGTAAAGATGGAAGTGATTTTTAGCTACAAACTGTGAGATACTCCAGACAATGCAGGCGTAGGTTTCACAGAGTTTTTATATTGAAAAATCTTCCTGACTTTGAGAATTGTGACCAGATAAAGGATCTTTGAGTGGAGCAAATTCACACTTCACATTTGTGTATTGTGAATTTGTATGAAATGCGGTATGAAATCATATGAATGCTATGCTTACCTTACCATTTTTCCATGCATGTTTTATGAGCAGCGTATGCATGGAAAAGTCAGAGGCTTTTAGGAAAGCTGGAACAAAGAAAATGGAGGACGCTAAAAATCTCACTACTGCCTGATGCTGTGGCAGACAAATTAGGAATGTCTGGCTTCCATTAGGAATGCACAATCCAAAATGTCTTGTTCATATGATTTTATTTTATTTTAATATTGGATTACATTGTGTACAACATACCAGGGATTTACAAGGGAGAGGTATAAAACTCTGCATGAACTCCGAGAGTCAAAAATATCTGCAGTACTGTTAAAGGCAGACAAAAACATACACGGGTGACAATTCCAGGGCTGTGAAGCTGGTATATCCAATAACATTTTCAAACCCGGGTAGACCTGGCAAAATCCCGATTGCTGTTTATCACATCACTGCTGCAAGGGACCACCAAGCGTGCGGCAAGGTAATCGTCCATTTTGCTTGGGCTCCCACCTGAACCTAAATCCTCAATTTCCTCTTTATTTGGGAATGTAAAAACAGGAGAAAATGAAAATACAAGTAGTGCTGAAAGAAAACACATCTCTCTAAGAATGGAAATAACAGAGAGATAGCATGCTTGCAAAACTTAGAAGGCTCTTTCATGTCCCTTTACACCACATGACTTGCATCTCTCAGTGAAACGTATTTGATGTTGAAACCCACTCGTATTTCATTTCTGACGTCAGAGGGTGTTCAAAGTTTAAAACAACATACTTTGAAGATTATAAATCTGTAATATCGCCTCATACAACTTGAGTATATTCGCTATTTCATGATAGAGTAAATATTCGTAACATTTATCTCTGTGCTACCCATTTTTACAGAGATTTCCACAATTATTCACAAAGTTACCGTTCATAGTGGCTGTTCTTCCATTCCAGCAATATGTTTGCTGAAATGAACCTTTCTCTGACACTACTAATGCCTGGAAAATTTGTTCCTGTTTATTCTTTCACCCGATCGCGATGCTTCAGAACTGAGTAGTGGCACTTTCCTTCTCCTTGTTGATTATTTTTATTGATAATAGCTGATAAATTTGGTCTTGAATAATATCCTCCTGTAAATCTGGCACCACACACAGCATCCCAAGGACAATCCATCAGAAGTTAAGGAGAAATAAACATGTTTCTTACAGCAACCGCGCATGTGGACACTGAGAGCATAACTTCCAAACACGTCTCTGCGTACCATTTTGTCACAGCTCCGAGTAGAGGTCAGCATAAGGTTGCACCATCCAAAAACCCTTGCAGAAAGGATTAAGTCCTGGGAACACAGAGAATTATTAGGCTGGCAAAAGGCTGGATTTTCCTGCGACCTCACATACAACCACCGCACAAAGGCCGGGGATAATCCCGTCTCCCTGGGCTCTCGCAGCACCGAAACTCGGCGTCGCCACTGACAGGGCAGCGCTACAACCCAGCTGTGGGAAGTTTGGGAAGAGGCCACTCAAGATTCAGAGACGTAAAAGCATCGCCCTGATTTTAGGAGACAGTAAGACAGGAGGCTTAGCTGCAGCACGATAGGCAACTTCAGGTCAGAACAGGGGAAACTGGAAAGCACACAAGCAAAGGGGAATGGAAGCTAATGTGTTCTGCTAGCACAGCCAAGCCAGCTGCGCGCAGGTTTCTCTGTGTGGATGATAAGTTTTAGAAATATGGGAAAATTAGGAAACAAAAACATTTAAGTACATTGAATGAAGTCGTTAGGAGGAGTATTTGTTCAAATTCATTTTAAAGACATTAAATACTATTAGAATAGATGTTTCCCTATGGTAACCATCTGAATTCTTGGCTTATTTACTGAACAATGGAGCCTTTCATTTAGCTTTAGTGAAATGGGTCTATAAATTGAAAATTGAGTCAGTTTAACAACATACTTTTAGAAAATACAACGTTTCTGCAAAATCCATCCATTTGCTCGTTGCTTAGTATTTTGGCAAAATAATTTTGCTTCAAGGGGAAACTACATTATAATAAAGATCTGAGAATATAACCTTCAGACTTCCTTCGATGAGTCTATCTGTAAGATAAGCACGCTACAATCACAAAAGTATCCATTTGCATTGCAAACCTCAGATCTAATCTGGTCAGTGAGCAGCAGAGTTAAGTCTATGTCTGAGCAACCCCTTTTTACCCAAAATGCATTTTTTCATTTCATTTTATATTATGTTTTTTCCTCGATTTGAACTTTATTCCCAGCCTCCAAGCTTGAGGGTAGATACTTCCTAATTGGACAGTAGTTCCTTCTCCTGTGCCGCCTGTAGAATTCTTAAAAGCCAGATCAACACTGCAAATTATATTTAGGCTTCTGCTCACAATTGCCTGGTTTTTTTTCAGATTTAATGAAAGCAATGGGAGCGCGAAATGTCTTACAGGCCTTCTAGAAAACACGATAGGTTAATTTCAGCATCTTAATTGCAGGTTTTGGTACATTTTATTTACTCACCTAAGAATATTTTCGTTGCTTTGAAATCTTAATGTTGAAGTTAAAAACCATGGTCTGTTTCTGACTTCTTATTTGGCAGACTTAAAAGAATGAAGATATCTTGGTATCATTTATATAAATGCCATGCATATATCTTCAGAGAAATTACTTAACTACTTTCTTATCTTTAATCTCCACTTCTATGCACAGCTTAGATGTGAAAATCATTAGTTTTAAAAGGTGCATGTATAGAAGTTATGTCAGAAGCTCCAGGCAGGACCAGCCCTTACTTAATCTTGTTCTGCTTAAAAATAGATTTCAGTTCCTCTCTAATATGAACCCCCCAAAATTATCAAAAGTTTATGAACGAAATAGTCATTACAATGTAAGAGAAATATTTAACAGAAGCAACAAAACGTTCCTTACACCTGAGCCTAAATGATTCAGCGCAGATTGTCAGATACTGAAACATCTGTGAATGGGCCATCCTTCTAGCGAAATAAGTGGTTACTTAACTGTTACACCGTTGTGGTTAATATCACCGATATTTGTACATAATCACAACGCAAGGTAAAAATGTGGGGGAGCAATCGTAAGCTCAGTACACGTAAGATCCACTCGTGAAAATGTGGAGGCTTCATGTGTGTAACTAACAGCGTGATTTACCCCACACGCTGCTTCAAATCGCGTCACAAATTAAGGCCGTCGCCTCCATTGTGGCATTGGGTTTTCCATTTTGTTGCTTCTGTGTTTGTGTTTCCCCTTTCGTTGCAGGGGGCAAGAGGCACGCCGCAGATCTTGTCATCTGCTGATCAAAAGGTTTCCCCTTTAGTGCGATACTGATGCCCAGAGTGTCTGCGGCCTCTGTTGACAGTGCATACTCAGTCTTCAGGTCCCGACGTGACTGTTGCTTTTCCTCCTAGGCTTCGATGGCTGCATTTCCTACGTCAAGTACGGCGGGGAGAGCCTTCCCTTCGCTGGCAAGCACAGCCTCGCCACTCTCTCCAAAACAGACCCCTCGGTGAAGATCGGCTGCCGCGGCCCCAACGTCTGCGCCAGCAGTCCCTGCTGGGGCGAGCTGATGTGCATCAACCAGTGGTATGCCTACCAGTGCGTCCCGCCGGGCGCCTGTGCCTCCAGCCCCTGCCAGAACGGGGGCAGCTGCGAGCCCGGGGCGCACGCCGGCTTCACCTGCAGCTGCCCCGAGGCGTACGCAGGACGGACGTGCGAGTCGGTGGTGGCGTGCCTGGGGGTCTCGTGCGCCCCTGGCCATGAGTGTAGAGCGGGGATCAATGGTGGCCACATCTGCCTCCCGTCCCCGCACCCCGCCGAGCTGTCCCTGCCCCTCTGGGCCGTGCCAGCTATCGTGGGCAGCTGCGCGACGGTCCTGGCGCTGCTGGTCCTCAGCCTCATCCTCTGCAACCAGTGCCGAGGAAAGAAGTCGAAAGCCCCGAAAGAGGAGAAGAAAACGAAGGAGAAGAAGAAAAAAGGGAGCGAGAACGTGGCTTTTGATGACCCTGACAACATCCCACCCTATGGCGATGACATGACCGTCAGGAAGCAGCCTGAAGGGAACCCAAAACCCGACATCATCGAAAGAGAAAACCCGTATCTCATCTATGATGAAACCGACATCCCACACGCCACGGAGACGATCCCCAGCGCCCCGCTGGCTTCCCCCGAGCCCGAGATCGAGCACTACGACATCGACAACGCCAGTAGCATCGCCCCCTCAGACGCCGACATCATTCAGCACTACAAGCAGTTTCGGAGCCACACGCCCAAGTTCTCCATCCAGAGGCACAGCCCGCTGGGCTTCGCGCGGCAGTCCCCCATGCCCCTGGGAGCCAGCAGCTTGACCTACCAGCCCGCCTATGGGCAGGGCCTGAGGACAACGTCTTTAAGCCACTCGGCATGCCCTACTCCCAACCCTCTGTCTCGGCACAGCCCCGCACCCTTCTCCAAATCGTCGACTTTCTACAGGCACAGTCCGGCGAGGGAGCTGCACCTCGCCATAAGGGAAGGGAGCCCACTGGAGATGCACAACGATGTCTGCCAGCCTGGCATTTTTAACTATGCCACTCGCCTGGGGAGGAGAAGTAAGAGTCCACAGACCATGGCGAGCCACGGTTCCCGACCGGGAAGCCGCCTGAAGCAGCCCATCGGGCAGATCCCTCTGGAGACTGCTCCTCCGGTGGGACTGTCCATCGAAGAGGTGGAGAGACTGAACACCCCTCGCCCCAGAAACCCCAGCATCTGCAGTGCAGACCATGGCCGGTCCTCTTCCGAGGAGGACTGCAGAAGGCCTCTGTCCCGGACGAGGAACCCGGCCGATGGTATTCCCGCGCCCGAGTCCTCCTCCGACAGTGACTCCCACGAGTCCTTCACCTGCTCGGAGATGGAATACGACAGGGATAAGCCCATAGCGTACACCTCCAGGATGCCCAAGTTATCCCAGGTCAATGAGTCCGATGCGGATGACGAGGACAACTACGGCGCCAGGCTGAAGCCCCGGAGGTACCCTGGCCGCCGAGGCGAGGGGGGGCCGGTGGGGGCGCAGGCGACCGCCGCCAGCGCCGGGGAGAGCTCCCTGCCCATGAAGCTGGGGCAGCAAGCGGGAAGCTTCAACTGGGACAACCTCTTGAACTGGGGCCCGGGCTTTGGGCATTATGTGGATGTTTTCAAAGATTTGGCATCACTTCCTGAAAAAGCAGCAGCAGCAGCAGCAGCAGCAGCAGCAAGTGAAGACAGCAAAGGTGGTACAACGAAGCCTGTTTCCAAGGATGGGGAAGCAGAACAGTATGTATAGGCTTTATCTCCTGGTACTGCCGCAGTGCAAAGCCACGGGGACCGGTCAAACCATTATATGGTTGTAGAAAAGCAAAGGTCAGCATTTGAACCCCAGGCCAGTTTGGTTGGAGGAGACTTTAAAAATAATAACCATTATGCTGCTGAAAGAGACTTAAAACACTTTTAATTTAATTATGCTTGGATGAATTTATTTCTCCTGCATGCATTGTATTTGAAAACAGGATATTCGGCATGCAGCCTTTGAAAAGGGTTTCCTATTTACCATTGTTTGGTTTGTGATTCTTAAATTAATAATGCTTTGTTCTGAAAATGAACTAATTTTTTTTTTTAATTGTGAAGGATGTGCATATTGTCTCCAGCTACTAACATGTTTTACGATGCAAGAGTATTGAGGATTTAATTTTCCTTAAGAAGTGGATGGAAGAAGGATGGTGAATGAAGGAATTACAGTAGTAAGGCGTCTCAGAAAACGTAGTTACCATAACCTGCAGTTGCTCACGTGATGGATGTGATAAAATCAGCTTGAATAATTGCTGGCAACAGTGCTGTAAGTCTTATTCCATACAAGAGGTGCTAGAAGCAGCTCAAGCCAGTCAGCACTTTAGGAGTTTTTTTTCTTTTCAGCTTGTTTGTTTGGGGGTTTTTTCCCTTTTTTTTTTTTTCCCCCCAATCTTTTGGTTTGGTTTGGTTTGTTTTTTTGACAAAGTTGTGTGAGAGCTTCTGAATCTCTATGAAATATTTTGGGATGCTTAACCCCGGTCCCTGCCAGCCCCCCTCAGTGCTTCCAGTGGGAGGGGAGCGATTGGCGTTTGTCAGCCCAGCCCAGCCCAGCCAGGTAGCCTGGCTCGCAGCAGCGCGATCAACGGGAGCAAGCGAAAAACCCCTCGATTTCCGCATCTCTTGGCCTCTCATCTCGGCTGTGCTGCTGCTGCATTCCGTGCTTCTCCCCAGAGTTCATTTTCCCATCCGTACTATGGAAAGGTAGGAATAACACTTACTCGCCTACCTCACAGGGGTGTTGTGAGGACTAATTAGTTAACTCGTCTGAAGTGCTTAGACATTATAAAGCACTATAATAAGTATTATCATAATTATTATTAAAGCACTGCCTAGCCTTTGTGACCATGGAGTGGCATTTTCTGCATTATATGATTTTCTATGATGGAAACTTTGAAGAATTATTTATTGTATAGAAAATTACTGCACTCTAGCATTTTGGAGCGGATATGAGGGAAAACTACTTGTAGATTCATTAATGTAGCTTACTGTTCGTCCCAAATTCCCTAAAGTTTTAGGTAAAGTAGAACCTCACAAAGTCCTTACGTCTTCATGCAGAGCTGATGAACCGCTGATGAACCTATCGTACTTTGTAAAAACTTCAAATTTTTTTTTTTTTACCTAAGCTGTGTTTTTATATCAATATTTTCCTATGCCGAATAGTTTTCTTACTTTCAGGGAAGGTAAGAAAAATACTTTTTTTACATTTGTTACTTATGTAACATCCATATTTTTCACATTTTGATAAAATTGTAACATACTGTATGCTTTCTACCTGTAAATGCCAATAATAGAATTAAAGTATTTATTTAAAATCTTTAGTGTGTGTTACTGGAAACCTTTCATCTTTTCTCTCTCTCTAATTTCCACTCCTTGATCTTCACTTTTACTAGCTTTTTATTCCGAAAACGGGCTTCAAGAAGCAAGGTGATGATGTAAAATTACGCATTGGGAGTTCATTCACAGCGAAGGCAGTGCTAGTATCACTGTGGAAATTAAATTAATCTGCAGAGGGGCAGCACGAGCCCAGTGCACTTCTTGAAATCCCACTGAATCCAGTGTGGTTGTCCCTTGCAAAGGGATGAATTTCACCACGGGTGAGAGAAGCATTCAGCATATCCCTCTTGTATTTCATGAGTGACCTCGATATGATCGAAAAACAGCAGGCTTCACTTGCCTTAGGAAGATGGAAAAGAGACGGTATTGTGACGTCGTCGAGCCTAAGATAATGGCAAAAAGTACCAAATTTACTTTCAGATTTCTAACAACATCTTAAAACTGTATTTTAGTCCATAGGGGTTTCTTAGCAGCAGCTGGTTTTACATTTGTTAATCAAGACTTCCACCTCCGCTCAAAGCTGAAGCTTTCCAGTACATAGATAGTTAGGAGTGTGAGAACAAGAGCTTTCTTTAATAAAGCAGCAGTTGAACAATAAATAACTGCATTCTTGTATATTTATAAGAGAGTAAATCAAACTTAGACAACTTGTTGGAGAATGCAAAGAGTGAAAAAGTTAAGGCTGCAGGCAAGAGGTGAGTTCTGAGGTTACGCTTTGAATTAGTGGTATTTTGTTTAAAGAACTTAGAAAAAGAATAACAATTCGAGGTTTTTTTATCTGTTATTCATTTGTTTTAGAGATTTTTTGGTCAGCTTGTCTCAGAACCGGCAATGAGGAACCAACTCTTTTTGGCTAAAAATGCTTCCAAGTTCATCTTGCCCCACAATAGTGAAAAGATAATGGGCCAAAGTAGCCCACATTTGTATGTAAGTAGTTTCATCTGAAACAACAAGAGATCCACAAATGATTTTGGAGTTTGAGAAGCTGCTGTAATTAAACATCTGTTAAAAAGCTGTATATTTAGTTTGAATATTATCCTTTAAGAGAAACTGTACCACATCCAAGCAGTGATTTTAATAACACATGAAAACTTTAACAAACGAAATCTTTCAGATGTAACACCAAACATATTGAGAACTGCATTATGCCAGTTAAGTATTCTGAGATTATCAAGAAGTTTTATTAAAGGAAAATAATGTGCAATGTGGATTTAGACAAAATTTATGTCATAACTTTAATGCACTTTACAGTTTATCGAGTTGTAGTGCATTCCTCTAAATTTTGACACTATGATAGACAAAACCGATTTCCTTGTTTCCCTGTTTCTGAAAAGCTTAGAGATGTTTTTGACACTTAAACATATGATCCATTTCTGCCTTTTTTTTTTGTAATTCTTTCATGATGAGGCTCAGAAAAGGCCTCCAAGTGAATCACGTGAAACAATCATCCAAAGTTGTTAGGGTCGAGAGGAGTGCGCTGCGTAATTCCCCTGGTTCATCATCAGAACTGCACAGTCCCGTTTCAAGACCTGGGACATATTATAAGTCACAAATATGTAGAAAGGAAAAGTGTCTGCTCTGCTCACTTCAGTGTACAGGAGCCTCCAAACACATCTCACGTCAGCAATTTAAGCGACCTATCTTTCTGCTAGTAGCTTGCAGAGATACACGCCTGTTTCTTTCCCGTGGGATGAGTGAGGGAACCGTGCCACTGTCCACCTTCTTCTAGAGGGCTACAGCTGAACTGTCATTGCCGTCTCGGATGGGGATGTTTTCTCCTGACGACTAATCAGACGAAAATGGACAGGGATATGGCAGATTTACTCGGCATTCTCTTGTATACCTATGAAAAGGAAAACATAACAGAGTTTTGAAATACTGTAATTTCTGGTAGGGGATAAATTATTAAAAGAAGTGAAATCTAGATTTGTCTGATACAAGACCTTCCAATATTTTTCATCAAAGTTATATAATTTAAAAACCACAAAATTAATAGAAAGACAGACTACATGAAAAAGTAACGTAAAGTCCCACATTCTGGTGAAAAAAACCCCCATCAACAAGGGGACTGTGAGTCTACGCTGCAGGCCAGAACCTGTGTCAAAGAGTATTGGTTAGCAGTGCAAAATCCAGCTGGAGCCACATTACTCCGGTCTGGAAATGAGAAGGTGTGGGGTGGGAAGGGGATGCAGGATCTCGCTGATGCCTTCAAAAACAGAAGGTGGAGCAGGGACTCCTCAGAGGTGCACAGCAAAAGGACTAGAGCCGTCAGTGGTCATAAGGTAAATTCCCATTGGATATGATGGGAACTATTCTGGCAACGGGAGCGGTTAGGTGCTGGAAGAGATTGCCTAGCTGTGTTGTGGCATCCCTGTCCCTGGAAATACTCGAAACATGCTTGGACAACATACCGATGAACTTCGTCTAACTTCATAGCTGGCCTTGCTTTGAGCGGGGTGTTGGACCACATGACCTCCAGCGGTCTCTCCCAACCTGAACAATCCTGTGATTCCAGGTAAGTCCAGCACCCTCCATTTCCCCTTCGTGGTGTTATAGAAAGAAACGGGTGAGACGTGCTGACCTGGGGCACCGCTCCTCTAGCACCGATACATTTGAAGATCTTTCCATCAGAGTCACAAGTAAGGAGTGCAAAGAGCACCTTGAGCTGATATCAGCAAATTAATCTAGCTTCACTACAGCAATTTACTGTATTTTATTTATTTCTTCTGTGTAACATTGATCATATTTAATTTTTGCCAGCCAACTCCTACAGGTGATAATCTGAAGTGCCCCTGAGATGATGTATTGTGTGCTTTTACTGATCACCTCCTGTGCCACTTTGAGAGTACCGTCTTTTTTATTGTATTGTAGGTTATATTTCTGAAGCATAAAATTCAAATGATAATATTATCCTTCAGTGTAAGTATTTAATTTAAAAACGTTGCTATGCAAAGGGCACTTTCTTAACTGAAATCTGTTAAGAGACTCCTAATGAATGTTTTCTGTTGTGGATCGTCTTTTGGGAAGGAGAATGAGCAGGAAAAAGATGATTAAGAAAAAGGGTTGCTATTTTTTGAAGTAGGACTGAGGGAAGAAGAAAGTGAAAAGGTTGATCTCTCTGCTTGCTCATGCTAGTGGTTTACTGTTCACCCTTTTATCCTTTTCCACGTCCATCTGCGTATTCATTCCACAATCTTTCCTCTGCTCTGTGAAGTCAGTGCTTTGTTCATCCCAATGTGCTCACTTTGCTTTCCTATAAATAGCACTTAATGAGGGTGACTGACAGCACGTGTTCAGGTTGTCGGTGAGCATCACAGCCTGTCTTTTTTTGAATATTTGGATATTTGCACTCAATTGGCCTTTCCTATATTTTGTATGAACCTCACTTTTCATTCAGCCAAGCCGTACAGGATCTTTTTCCAGCAAACAAATCCAGCTGGATTCTTAGTAATTTTTACAGCCTTTTCTTCTTTCCAGTGACTTCCAGGTTTCATCATCATTCTGTACTGAGAGCAGCAGCAGCAGATAGAGTGTTTCTAAGTTGGATTTTGTGTTTAAAAGTACCTTTATCTTTGGCCTTCACAAAGTAAATTCTCAACAGAATTACTCTTCAATTTTATGGCGACGTGTATTTCATTTAGGAGCATGTGGGAAAAAAAAAACAACAGTAACATCGTAATAGTAGCAGGTGAATTTCTCAACAACTTCTAAATGTGGGGGGAAGAGTCTACAAAAGCAGTGCCAGAAAGTTTGGCAACCTGCTAAAACAAAACCGCAGGGCTTTTCAGTTGATTGCATTCTCCATTGGGAAGAAAATACTGACAAGCTTGTCTACCGCTAATGATGGAAACTGCTTGACGTTTAACCAGCTAGCGATGAGATGCCCTCAGTAGAGACTGCGTAGAAGCCATTTTGTGCGCAGTACCTGTCAGACCTGGCCACCTTGCAGGCCTCAGCTGGGGTCCGCTTCTGACAGCACCCAAGGCCAGAAGCTCTTACAGCGTGCTTTGAGTTTTTCAAGAGCCTTAGCTGAGGGCAAGTTCGAAAGTAATGCTATCTTTTGCCTCAGGCCAAAGTGAAGGGCTGGTTTCCAGGGGCCGCTCGGAAGTAATTCCACATGAATGACCAAAATCTGTTCCTCTAATTTGCCATTTACTGGTGGGGAAGAAAAAGGCTCGCAATCTGTGGTTCCAAGGAAGTATTTCGTTTTGGGGGATGGATGCAATTTTCAGAGGTTTTCACCAACTTGGCTCGAGCTCCTCAAGCCCTTTTTCAGCTCAGAACTCGCGAAGGGCTGGTTATGGGAAGACCCTGCACGGTGCCTTATGCCAGTCAATCGGCGGCATGCCCTGCCTGTTCTTTGTGGTTGTTATGGATCATACTGTGGCTGCTTGCAGCTCTACATCATCCCATATCTTACACAATCTTGCTGCTTTTCTGCTTTCAGCACGGGGCAAAATGAGGATCCAGCAAGGTGTTGCTTTCTTCTCCCCTCTGTTACAACTGGAGAGCACAACTAGCAATAGATGGAGAATGAGTAGAAATGGCTCCTCCTAGCCACTGGTAAACAGGAATGCTATAGTAAATGCATTTAACTTTAATTTAAATCCTTTTAGAGGGAGCATTTTCAGGGAGTCATCAAACAGTGTCAGCTAGAAGAAAACGAAGACGAAAGCCCCACATCCGAAAATTTGTTTCAGTCAGGACAAATCAACAGCATACCGATTGAAAGTCGAAATCATTACAGTCTTTCTAGACTTTTTCCTGAGCCCCAAGGACGACGTGCGATATTTCACATAACTCACGTGTTGTGTCAACCACGGTGTTAAAATTGTCAAGAGAAGAAAGCGAGATAGCTTGGGGTGGAAATCATAAAGCAGTAGTCACTGAAGTTCAGAAACTTCAGTGTGAAAAGGTGTGCTGCACTGAAAAGCCAGGAGTAAAAGAGGAGATTGAGGGAGCAGCAGCAGAACACAGTAGGCCGTGATGGAATGAAAATTTCATATATTTTTCCCAAGGACCTCCACCCTCCTCGAACACCCTCATCGCCACAATCGGCGCACACAAGGGAACAGTTCAGGTGTGTGTGATCAGCAACTATTGTGTAGCCTGGAAAAAAAAAAAAATGTCAGCAGAAACTCTCTTTACAAAGGAGGATGGTTTTATGCACACATGCGTCAGTTGGTGCGTACACATAGCAACGTATGTATGTTCAGCATGTTCATGAACATGCTTTCCATATGGCAATTAATACCTTGCAAATTCCTTGGCAAGGCTCCATGATTGGAAAACCGATTAGCAACCTCTCTCCCCCCAGTAATAAAAACCTAAGCCACCGTTCCGTATAATTCTGTGCATTCTCTTAAAATACTGTGACTCTTTGTGCAGCCTGTCAGACAAGGAATAGGGAAAATAAACAGGTCCCTGTCTTACCGTTTGTTGGTTTATTTCCCCTGAGTCTTTTAAAAGCCAGAGTCTGATTTAGTAATTAGTGTTTGTTCTTGCATATCTTGTGCAATTAGCTAAAACAGCAAATTAGGGAATAAGAAATAAACATTAATATAAAAACCAAACATTAATATAAAAGAACATATACCAGATGAGAAATGGATATTGTTGAGTCATTCAAAAAGCATACTTTGGTGTAATGATCTAGAATACTTCCAAATATGCATTGTAATTTCCTTTAAAATACAACTCCCTCTTAATAATGTCTTTATTAAAACAGTTTGTTAAACCTTGGCAAAGACACTGTGTGACAGCATCATTTTATAAGAATTCCTTGTAATTTGTAGAAGGCTAAGTGAGAGCTGGAATGGTTTGTCTCTCTTAAGACAACTGCTGGTAAGCATATTAAAAAGCAAAAGGAACAATTTTTTACAATTTTTTTTACACCTGTAGAATTCATTGCAATCATCAAAACAGGCTGGACTTTGTAGAGCCACATAACACCATGTGGCAGAGAATACCGTTTCTGTAATGATGTGGAGATAAGGCTGATGACACCTCCCCGCTTTGTAGAAGGGGGTTACGATTGACAAGACACACTGTTAGGAATAAAGTTACTACACCGTAGTGCCAGGGGCAGGATGCTAGTTTTGAGGAAGAGTGGTGAGCTCTGATACAGAAAACCCGCCCTCAGCCTCAGAACACTTGGACCGTGCTCGGGTCCCAAATGCAGCCACTGCTTGCGATATTGCCAGGACAGCATTTGTAACCGCCTGTGAATTTCTGCCTAAATATCTATTTACGAGGGAGAAAATGCTTTTGCAATGGGACGTTGATTGGCATTTCAGTCTGAACCCGTTACTGTCGCCAAGAAAAAGGGTAGGCAAAAGCTTGTCGTCATCTCAGTGTTCCTGTCACCTTTCTTGTTGCCCATGTTCTCCTTCAAAAGCTTTTTGGCTGAACAGGTGAGCAAATGATACTTTGGAAGGGCAGGGAAGAAGCATGTTTCCTAATGATGGCTGCAGAAGCGATGACAATCGATAGCAAGTATTCCTTTTCTTTAGGAAACTCAACTGGAATGTCTTCTGAAGGAAGTGGTGATGGCAACCAAAGACGGTTCTTGGCTGTCATACGCCTCTGTGCCAGAACTGCGCAACCTGGGAACATGGTCCCCTTCCCAGAGCCAAGACCATGTCAGGACACAACCATTCCTCCAGCTGTATACTAATTTTCCAGTGTGGGGGCTGGAAAGGAGTCACTGTGCCTGCCGGTTAGGTACTGACCCGTCTGACCCGTCATACAAGCAGAGGAGTGCCCCGACAGCCTAGGCACTGCTACGCTAACAGGTACCGGCTCAGAGGTACCATTATATGGTTTGATCTGACTGCTGTTCTGGTTTTGAATCAGGATGTATCTAGGCAACATAGACTGGAAATTAGATTTTGTTTGAGATTTAATCAAAGCTGAAAGCACTTAAAGGTAACAGCATGTAACAATGCAATCCTTTAAAAGCCAAAAATTAATGTACCTAATCTACAGGAGCACCCCAACATTTCTGCAATTGTATTATGAAATTGCATAAAACTCTGGCTTCCCAGAAATGCCACAGGAAAGCCAAATAACCAGATTATTTTATCCATATCAAATATACTTCTATTAAAATTACCCACAGAATCTACAGTGCACTGTCTGCACTAATAGCACCACCCAATCACTCAAAGCACAGCAAGTAGAAAACAGATTCTGATGGAACAAATAGGTCCCGGAGGATGACAATAGTTCCCTACTTCTCCTGAAGGAGATCATTCCTGGTAAGTGCCAGTGATGCTCAAAACTTGTAGCCTCAGTTTTAATAAGAAATTACTTTTCAGCTAGGGCAAATCATGCACTATGGGTGTCATTTGGGGCTTTTCTAATCCTGTTATGTTTATGGTTTTGATCCATTTTTTTTCCAAAGTAGTTTGCAGCTTGAGTCATGTGAAAGAGGTAAGAAATATTCTCATTACTTCAGCATAACTGATTTTTATGATTCAAGTTTTTAATTGCAGTAAGGAGTAGTTTATTATGAGGGAGATTATATTAAATTATATGCACTTTGACTTCTTTTCCTAGTGTTAGCAGAGATTCTCTTCTTGTTTGCTGTTCTGTACCCCATTTGGTTTTCTCAACATTAGTTTTGTTCACCTGTTCTTAGCATTAAAACCTACGGCAGTTTTTTTGTTAAGCTAATGCTGCGGATAGCAATGTGAAGCCTTTCAGTGCTGCTCAGCAGTTCGCGGTGAAGGGGGCCCTTCTTTTTCATTGATTTGAGTACACTTACTGAATAATTGCATCTGACAAGGTTCTGAAGCTTTGTCAAAGTTTCCTTTGCCTTCTGATTTTGGTTGCTTCTGTTTTGACTTTAAGATATCCCTGGATGTTTGTCACGGGAAATGAACTTGGCTGTTTGTTTTGTTTTAAGTGACATTCAATACTCTGAAGAAAGAAGTGGAGTATGACAAGTCTGTAATTGTGTCAATTTTTCTTTTTCCATCCATGAAAAATAGCCCGACATGTACATATCTAACTGTTCTGCTCGTGCAGTACACTATGTCCTGGATTTTTAATAGGACTTCTCTGTAGCTAGTTGAGGAGTCTAGGATTGGGGGCTTTTTTACACTTACAAATGAACTTTATGACTTTTGTAGAGCACTGAGAGGTTTTAATCTGGCAAATGTCAGTGACAAGAGAAAAGCTGTGGTATAACAATTTGTCTCATCAGCATTTCTCTGCCCTTTGGCAGGAGACACTGTCACTTTGTGAAAAACAAAGCTGAGGAGTCTACAGTGCCTGAAAAACAAAGGTAATAAGGAAAACCGTAGAGTTCATGCACAACAAGCAACAGGTTATAAAGCTGTTGCCCCTGATATGCCCTTGATGTGGGGCATATGCCCTTTATAAATGTTTTTAATAAGATCAAATACTGCCGATTCCTGGGTTTAACTGCCTGATACTGTTTTTTTGCTCTGAAGGGTTGATAGTCCTGGTGCAAAACTGGCCCCTTTCCGCTTAAAACCAGGGCTCTTTGCTGATATATAGCAGCTGAAGAGCTGACTCTTCGTGGTTAGTTAACAACAGCACAGGTCCCCAAACATCTGCGAGCAGATTTCTGTCCCGTCGGCGACATGTGTGCGCCGTTCTGAATTGGCCAGTCTGGGTGAAGTGGATCAGCCAAATTAGATGCTCCTCCTGTAGGTACATACGGGCTGCCTTCCTCCTGATGCAGTGAGATACCGGCTGCACGAAGTGTTGACTCAAATGTGTAAGCTTCCCATGTTGGCAATTATCACGGCACAGTTTACACGCACCAGGCATTTCCCTGCTAATGAACTAGGGCCCCTCTCAACGCGCGCCTGCTCGCCGTTGGCCGCAGTTATTAGAGCATCGCTGCCTTCGCCGTTATTTGTGCCCTCACCAGACACTGACAGCGCGTGCGGATCCCAGTGGTCGCAGGCTGCTGTATTTCAGAGCTAACACAGTACGGGTTGGGCTGTACTTTTACAGGAGTGAGTCAGAAAAGGCTTAATCTGGCAACAGGTGGGCTCACAAGTAAGCAGAGAAACAGCATTTCAAACCCGTGGACTAACACACGTGGTATTTGGACAAGATGCTCCCGCTCCTTAAAAAGGCGGCTGACTTACAAACATCAGTGGTCCGTAACCGCTATTGTTTTTCACTGGGTGGCAAGGGGGTTATACGGATGAAGAACTTGTTTTGGTTCCACACTGCTGCGTGTCTGTGGATTACCATGGCATGACAGTAACCCTGAGGGAATAAAAAAAAACAGATTTGAAGCAAACAAGGCTGCCACCTGTGAACCTCTTTTGCTACCTAAAAAAGATTCTGTGAACCTCTTTCGCTACCTAAAAAAGATTTTGCTTCTCTAATAATGATTATTTATTAGACTTCTTCTACATCTTTGACTTAAAAATATAATATGCAAGACATCAAGGGATGAGGCAAACAGTGTCTTCAGCAAACAGAGCCTCAGCTCTGGGTCCGCTGTCCGGCTTGCGCGATATTTGCTGTCTGATAACACTTCCATAGCTCCACCGAATCGCCTCCTTAGTCGCGTAAGTATAAGGAAGAGATTAATCCTCTCCCGCCCCCAGCCCAGCTCTGTATTTTATATACCTACAGCTGTAGGACATCTGCTGAGACAGAAGATTCTACATAAATAAGATGTTAATGTAAAAAATGTTATTTACATTACCTAAAATGAGAACTGTTAGGGAAACGTCCAAGAGGCTGTGTATCTTTCCTGTGACGGCTGGATGGAAGTTCCTAAACAAAAAGCAGCAGGCAACCTAATGTTTTCAAGGGGTCCTTTACATTTTTGTAAACTTTAAGAGTTCTGTGGAAAAAAATCTTTTAAGGTTCCTTTTCCGCAGCCCTTTATGGTCTTAATTGCTCTATTGTACTTCCCTTTCTTCTTGTTCTAGCGGGTTCTTTCCCCTGCTTATTGAGGCTTAAAAAGGGATTGGGAGGGTCACACACAACTTCCAGATGACCTTCCATACCAGACAAAACCCATATGGAGGAGAGAAATCCTTGTCCACCTTTGAAAGGCACCAGGGTTCAGCTTCCAGCGTGAGCCTTTTCTTTTGCTTTTCTTTCTTCTAGACCCAACTTGATGCCAAAATAGTCAACCATCACACAGATCTGGTTTTTGTTTTATCTTTTTTACTTGATCCCGGGTACGGTCTTGTTACGATCGGCACTGTGCTGCACATCCAGGGATTTGGGCCATACAACCCCGTTTTCAGAAGACGCAGGTTACCCGAACAACTATTTTAACAAGGTTATGCAGATCCCACTGCCAGCGAAAGGATCTCAGCCAATTTCCCAGCTACGGGATCATTAAAGGCAACAGCTTCTGAGTTTTCACAGCCAGCAATGAGTTGTAAGGGTGTGAAAGGCAAGCAGCTCTCTATTGCCACAGCTGCAGCTGCACCAAAGAGGCTGTACCGCTCTTTTGCTGCAGAAAACCATACCAAAGTGACCTCGATTTTCAGGGTCCCTTTTTCTTGATTATACTGATCTCACATCTAGACACGGGCGACACGCAAGGAGTTGCCTATTGATTATAATCACTTTTGTTACAGAGAAAGCAGTCTCTAAGTTTGCCAGACTGCAGCGCCGATACGGCAAGCACAGTCAGCGGGGAAAGACATGCCGTGTCAGCAGTATAATATGATCAAATCAAACCATCAAATTATTTGTGGTTGGATGTTTGTTTCATGACTCTTTTGTCACTCAGCCGCCCTCCTCTTCATCATGTTTTTTTCTTTCCTGCTAAACCGCTTTGACACATTTTCCGCTCTATACGTCACCGAAGATTGCTGGCCTGGGAGCTGCTGTGGTAGGACGCATTCCTTCCTCTTTATCCCTGATTTCTGGCATTCATAGCGAGGCAACAGCCCTTCAGAGTGCGACCGGGTGCTCCTGGGGCTCAGGGATCACGTCGCTGCTCCCTGGCATCTCTTCTGCTGGGGATGTAAACTAGCACTCCGTACCTACTTGCTCACCACAGAATCAAAGCAAAATAAAAAGACAAGCACAAGCAAAGCTGTGAGGTCTCCTGCTGGTGGAGTAAGATGTAAGGGTCTGGTGAGACCATGCTATGTTGTGATGATGTTCTGTTGCTCATATGAAGTCTGATCATTTCCAAATGATGTTGATCCCAAATGTTTAGATCTTTAAACTTCCATGAGGTATTCAGGTGTTTTAGGTTATTCTTGACAGTTTGAGTCCAGCCACCAGTTATCTAGAGCCTCTGTGATGCTTTTGAGCCAATGCAGGACTTTTTATGTTCGCAGACCGCTTGGAGCCGATTTACACAACCACATCTCTGTTTCCCAGCTGGCTTTCCAGAAGCTAATCAAGCAAAAGAGAACCAAACCTGGCTTCTTGTACGACCCTGGGTGTTCAGTGCAGCTCACAGATGGGAACCGGCAGGGCTCCTCGTGACCATCAGTGCCCAGACCAGGACTGCCCAAAGCCATATCCAATCTCAAAGAAGTGTAAGAGGCACCAGCTTGGTGACAAGAGGCAGGCTTTATTAGCGTGAGAGCCACAGCACAGCACGGACTTTGCTGCTGGATGTAACCTGAGTGACCAGAGTGGAACAAGACGAGAAGTAAAGGAGAGGTGAGGCTGCTGCATGGCAAGGCAGTAAAACTACCTGATGGTCACAGAGGTGCACACACACACAGACTCCACGGGGATCTTGTTCGGTACCAGATCCCGACACGATGTTCTGGCTCTGAATGTCTCCTGCGGTTGGTTTGGCTCCCAGGCTAAGAGCTGCTGCAGGCTACTTCCCTCCTGCCTTGGCAATGGGCTGAGGGCATTTCTTTTATAGGCCCATTCAGTCCCACAATAAAGAGTAAGCCTTCCAGCTAAATGGCAGAAAGCTTATGAGCTCTAAAAGCGGTTTCTTGGCAGCTTTGGATCTGATAGCAGATGACCCAGACTTTGGACAGGTTTGTCTTTAAAATGCTATAAACAGCAAATTAATGTCTTAGCAGTGTTTTAGAGTCATTAAGTATTTTAGTATTTGTTATTTGCTCACTGTGCACAGTTGTATCTACTATGCTGAAATCTAAGCACACAGCATTAAATTGTGTCACTTTGGAAGGACCTCCAGCACTGGCCTCCTTTCCTTGCAATGAGTGACGGCAAACAAACTGCTTGTCTTCAGATGCTTTAAGGAACGTGTGTTTATGGCAGTTGCTCATCCTCGTTTTAATGTTTCCACCAGGCCTGTGCTGAAAGACACACCACGTTTAGCAAATGTCTCTTTTGGACTCTCAGTCTTGCAGAATGGGCTAATGAATTTCTTTGTGTACTGCTTTTCACTTGGTGCCATTTCTCCAGCAGCTGTTTTAAAAAGAGCTCTGTCAAATGCTTCACTCCAGGTTTGTATGCATAAGAAAACATGCATGCGCAAACTGGACAGAGGAGAACTTTTATTTTGTTTTTAAAAAAAATCAGGTGCCATTGCTTTTTACCTTAGTGAAATTCTGATTATTCCACAAACCAGCCTCTTCAGTCCCAGCTGTACCTACGTCTACCTCTCTGGGATGCGGTGCAGCGTCTGGGGGTCGGGCAGCACGCAGCTCTTTGCAGTGTGCTGCAGCTCTAACCCACATCACGCACCCAGGCTCCTGGGCACAGAAATCAGAGATGCGTGCACAGGACAGTGTTTTATACCTGAACTTAGGTGCTGAGAGGCCCTCCTTAGGATGAGAGCATCCACAAAGATTCATAGGCTGAAACGGAAACACGGGAAGTGATACCGGGTTAAGTGGTAGGATGCAGCTCAAAACATCGAAACTTTCCTTTCTTCAAGTTCTGCACAAAAATACTGCAGCAGCCTTCATTAATGTATCTAATGAGTGAGCTTTTCCCTGGGCCAGTGGGATTTGGGGTCAAGAATCAAGAACAAAGAGAAAAATATACCTAAACTATGTTTTACACCATAATCTCTGGTCACCCACTAACCAAAAATGCTGAAATAGCTGAATAAATGAATTCATCTGATGCAGAACCGCATGAAAGACTGTCTTAAGGAGCTCCCCACTGCAGACTTGCCACTCTGTTTTTTTTCCCTAAGGACACCAGCTGTGGTTTATCCTCTCCTCCCCTCCTTTCCCCACTTAAAAAGTGCTACATTTTCGTTGAAATCTCCATTCCCAAAGCAAAGAGAATCGTTAGTTACGCTTAAAAACTACCAAATCTTCCTCATCTGAACCTCATCTCAGTAATATATCAGGAGGATGTACCACGCTTTGCCAGAGCAAGTCTCACTGAAAGAACTCAGGCTATAGAGACACCCTTCTGGATCCTTCTCGAATAAAGGATTATCCTCCAAACCCTGTGCTCCGAATCCCAGATACAAGCAGTGATACGTGGGCAGCATTTAGGCCCATTTCCTAGTTCCACAGCCTGCAAAGAACTGGGGTAATTGATCTATATTTTGTTGTTCAGTCTTTCCTGGCTTTGGATGACTTTTTCCACTTGTTTATACTGAACTTCTTTTAGCAGTTTATGTGATCTGTATATGGCTGATCAATTATAGCTAGAAGCTGTAAATCTAGGAAAAACTCCAGAGAAAATGTAGCACTTAGCAAAGTGCTGATGGAGGCACACCCAAACAGAAATTTAACCCTCTCTCGTCCGTAGAAGATCCTCACGGTGCTCAGCGCTGCTTGACTGGGCAATGAGAAAAAGTTGTGCTGTGAAGAGACTGCGTTTCTCTTTGTGATCATTCCCCACTCCCCCGCCTTGCTAATTAAAGGCAGATTTATTTGGCTTCATTGACGCTAACAGGGGTTAGAGCTGCATGGGGGTATGTGAATTTCGTGAGAGCTTTGTCACTTCTAAAGGACTGATAGCACAAGTGTTGCTTTGCCCATTTGTGTCGAGGCACCTAAGGCTTTGGGAAGAAATCTCCTGTGTGTTTGGGGAATAATACTAGTCATAATAACATCCATTCAGCATTTCATGCCACGGAGTACAATTATATGCTTCTCTGGTGTGTAGGTTCAACGCCGTTAATCACAAAATGTTCCACATTGTCTGCGTTTTTGATGGTTTTAGCTGGGAGAGCTGTTATATTCGGCTAATGAAACCTCTGCCTTGCTTGGAGGGATCGTTCTTTAAATAGCAGATAGACAGGGACCATCAAAAAAGCAGGTTTGATTGCATGCCCTGCCCTGCAGAAAGAAAAAGTGCCTGTGCTGGCCTCTTCCATTGCACCCTGGTGCGAGCGCCCGTGATGGACCTCGGCTCTCGAGCAAGCCCAGGATCTACCGGCTCTCGAAACACTGATCTCAGCCTATCAATTTTACGCTTGTTAAAGGCAATCTCAGGTCTCCCATTTAGTCAGGTGATATATCAGAGTGCACAAGTACAAGCAGGTAATGATTGCAGTCTTTCGGGCTGTCAAAGCAGCCCCACATTAGCCCTGTGCTCTGCCCGCAGGGCCCCTATATAGCGTTAGATAAAGCAGGGCCCCCTCTGTGTCTTACCAGTTATATAGTTCCTTGCGTAAACTTTTTCTATAAAATCAAAAAGCTAAGCCAGCATCGAGTGATTCCAAAATATGGAGTTATCAAGGCCTAATTACTTTTCGTTTGCTTTCATAATAATGGGAAGCATAGCAGAGTGTTGTCAAAGTGGCTTATTTCTATAATTGCTGTTGGAAGAGTCTGCTGGCATTTATATTGTGAATGAGTTCATTGAAATAAAGATAGACTTCTTATGGATTAAGCGGGAGCAAACATTCGACCCTACAATAGCAAAAAATAGCAATATTATTCTTGCTATCTGCACGTTGTCTTTACAAGACCACTCTGTGTTGCTGGGTGGTTCTTTTTTTGGAGGGGAAGGATTGTTTTTAATACTCAATGATAAGAAGACCCTGAAAAAATAAATAAGCTTGCTGGGATTGGGGGTGTGTGTGTGGGGAGGGGGGGGCAGGAAGGACTGCCCTCACTAAACCATTGTGTTTCCAAAGCTTTACTCTTTCAAACAGCCTGGCTCTGGAGTCATGACTCTGTATGTTTATTATTGTATTATCGTTGTATATATCGACAGTCTGACCAGTAAAACTCCACTAGCATCATTCCACAAAATGCTGGTGAGAGAAAACAGTAACGAACCATCCAAAACAGTACTTGCTGAGGCTATTTTCATCTGTCAAGGAACTAGCAAACTGCAGTGAGTTTGTTCATTTTGCCCCTTTCTTTCCCTTTTTTCCCTTCTGTTTTGTGACTTTTTCCTCTCCTGCCCCCTTTTTTTTTTTACCCGTGTGGCATCTGTTGGCATCACACCAAGCCACAGAATATTTGGTTGCATTTTTCAGGAGGGAGGAAGATAATCAAGCTAAAACCTCATCCCAAATTCGCCAACAGACTTGATAACGGTCTGAGCTGGTGGCAGGGATGGGAACAGAAACTTGAGAGCAATTGCTTTCGAATTCCCGGTACTAAATTATAGTCAGGCCACCTCTGAGACTGCATAAATTAGCTGCCCTAATTTAATCATCTACAATAGCTTCAAGACAATTTCTGTATGGCCTGTCAGCCTTCAAAAAGGTGAGGCAAAACACCCATTTGGCTCTGGGTTGATGCCACATCACCCAGCTGGAAGCCTTTCCTCTACCTCCCTATATTCCTTCCTCACGGTTTTCTAGACTAGCAGCCCTTTTTTTTTTTTTTGCATCTTTTTATTTTCCTTCTTGACTAATCGCAATCAGACTCTGGGCTAGTCAGAGCACCAAGTCAGTCAACGTGCCTTGCATTTCTATAGTCTTGAAATGCAAACAAGGGTGAAAAAGTCCTTTTCAGAGAGACAAACTGGTATTAGCACTGAGTGAAGGGAACAATCTAGCACCTATCCAGCCGTCAGTGCTTTGGAAAATGTGTTCGCAGGTTTTCTTCTGAGGTTGAGTTATCTGAGTGGCGTGAGATGGCATTGACTGCTAGATGTCCCCCAGCTGATAGCATCGACTGCTAGATGTCCCCCAGCTGCGCAGCATCTGGGTGTGGTGGGCAGGGGTGATGGGGCTGGGGCTGCAGAACCACACTGGTGCTCTCAGCGACGAAGACACAAAGAGCTGCGGTGCTGGTTTGTGAAATCCACCTCGGGTTTGTGGCCTCATAAGGAAAAATACGCATTACTAGAACAGGGGTGATGGGGCTGGGGCTGCAGAACCACACTGGTGCTCTCAGCGACGAAGACACAAAGAGCTGTTGTGGCCTCATAAGGAAAAATACGCGTTACTAGAAGGCAGTAATTGGCAGAAAATAAGGGAGAACTCAGCCTGAGTCTCCGTTCTCATTAGTTGTAAATTAGTGGAACTCCATTGGCTTCACGGGAGTTATTTCTGATTTACGCTGAGATAACTTGAGATCAGAATCAGATGCAAAACGTACTGAAACCCTTTGTGTTTACAGTTGTGTGATTGTCCTGCGAAAATAGCCCGGCTAATGCTGTATTGTGCTGGGCTGCCAGGAGGGCAGCGCACCATCCAGCACCCTGGTACCCTACCCACAAGAGAGAGGCAGAGCACAACAACATTTTGTCGCTAGCCTCGCACCGTGCGAAACTCCACTGGTGTGCTGGGTATCACCATCAAGCATATAATGCCTTTTTCACAGAGGTGAGGAAAATCCATTAGCAGAATTAATCTCTGCTTCGAGAGGTGACCTCTCCACAAGCAAAAATGCTCATTCAGCTAAATAGAGTTTGCTGATAAATAGTTTATGATGGTGCTGAAGGCCGGCATTGCCATGATTATTTGTACTGTGTTATAGTGTATCTGCTACGGACAAACTGCACTGCCGGTCCTTCAAGCCTTATTTCTCAAAATGAAATGTTCACTCAGCAGCCAAGCTTGTTTTCGTAGTTAATAACATTTAAGGTCCAGAGGCTTAATTTCTCCCTACAACTTTTCTTTCAATACTATTTACACTGCAGAGATTCATTGACTTCTTTCAGTCAGTACCAGTTAAACATAACCTAACGTTACTGAGGTTTGCTGTTCCTTGATTTTTTTCCTAATACTTTGGTTACACTGATTGCGTTTTAATTGGATAGGAAATCAGCAGAGTCTGGAGGAGGCAGAAGAAATGAAACCTGAGAGAGTCAGTGTGTTACAACAAGCCGGGCACACTCAGCGTGCTCCGTGGCAGCTCCGAAATCTATCTGCTCTCTGCTGACAGCCAAATTTTCATAGTGTGGGCTTTACTCAGGTTTACATCTGCACTTCTGTAGTTTTAAGTAGCTCAGGCTGTGCTATCTCAGACATGCACTGAGGTAACCAGGAGCAGAATCTGTTTTGCAAATTAAACTTAACAATGAAACCAAAATAATGACTCCATAGTGGAGTCATTAACGTCATTCAAAAGCCTTTAGCGTGCTACTTTACCTAGTGTGGTAACATTTGGGCTGTTCTGCTTCTCTGCTCGTTCAATATCACCAGAAGAAATGAGCCAATTTGAAGGAAATAAGTGATATATTTTTTAAAACCAGAATACCAAATGTTATTCTTTTATTTTGAAAGTCTACTTTTGCTAAATGGGTGAACATATTATAAAAACAAATAACTGTACATTTACCTATCTGTATATGCATTCTGTACAGGCACGGGCTTGCTTCTTAACCATTTGCACTGATTTAAGGTTCCGGCAAGACAGCATTACTGAAATACAGCGAGAAAAGCTGTGTTTCAGTAAGGCCCAAAGCTGTTGGGCCTTTCCAAGCAGAATAAGGTCTTAAAAATACCAGAAATCCTTCATGAAGGCATGCTCCCAAACTTACCTTTTAAGGAAGTTTATGATGATTCAGATAAGACTGGAAAGAATTTCCCAACTTTCAAGCACTTACCCATTTCTATAAACAAACTTAACACCTAAACTTTTGATAAATTACTCAAGGGTTTACCCACTGCACACCGCAATACGTCGCGATGCGGTGCTGATATATTCTGCAGTTAGGGTCTGGTAAAGGCAGCGGGGGGAAATTAAGATGTGCTGCAGTGATTTCATGACCTGAACCATAGTTATTCATTTTGGTGTATCCTGTTGTATTTCTACCACAGTCTTTAACCACACGGCTATGATTCAGCTGGGAAAATAGAGGGTTTGTTTGCAGTGACATTTTGGGTAGCCTTAAAGCTGTCTTCCCCCAGCCTCAGCTGCATGAGCTCATTCACAGCCTGCCTCGGCATTTGCGATACAGCTGTTCACCGTATGCGTCCTGACCCTCGAGCGGATCCCCTATTTCGCTTAGTCCTGCTTCTTTTTCTAGGCTTCTCTTTGTCGATCAAAATTAGAGACGTGAAACATAATATAATGACATTATAGCCTCATAAGAATGAAAAAGGCAGGAAATCAGAGCTAGGTCCGATTGTTCCTGGCGGAGGGGCTCTGGTTTTGGGGGTTACAGATGGACTGGGACGCTTGCGCCTTATGTCTTCAGTATTGCTACCTTTCCAGGCTTGGGCAGAAATCTGCTCAGACTTAAGGTTTTTAGTGAGCTGATGAGTGTGAGGTTGATGATGATCTTAAAATTGATGCGTAATTTCAGTTCAGACTGAGAGTCCTTACTGACTAATTTGGGAAGGGAGGGAAGGTTGTAATTAATCGGCCTGAAGGCAGTGAAACATTTCATGAGGGCCACACATATAAGGTGTGATCATCAATCAAGCCTTAGCTTTGCAGTGCCATCCTTGCACCCCGGGGCAGGTGAGTGGGTACTTGACTGACTCCAGCTCCAAAGGCAAAGCACTGAGCGACATCTTTACCTGGCTGCTGGGGTCGTATTCTGCAATGCCTCCAGGATTACATCCTCCTGCACAGGGCGGCTTAGGCACTTTCCCAAGCTTGTGTGGCAAGCTTGGGACCATACTCAAACTACATATGTTAAAGGATGGTGCATAGGTATGAGGAAGAAACCTTTTAACCCCGTGGAAAGTCCCTGCTTTGGAGTACCTATTCTGCAATAGGACCAAAGAGGTTGTGTAACGTGGTGTTTGGCGGCCATTTCACAAATACTAAAGTGTGTTTGCTAGAAAAGTGATTCGCTAGGAAGGCAGATGGAATTCCTGCTAATAGTGTCAAATACACTTTCAGCTGGGCACTCTTCTGAGGGGGAAAAAAATCCCTAGTGAAGAGTTCAGGGGTTTTTCAAAGGATGGCCCAACCCATTAACATCCATTCAGGTACCGATGCTTTGATCTTCTGCAGAAGGAGCTTTAAAGCAAGCGGACAAAGAGGGAGAAAGGAGGAGAGAAGAGATGAAAACTGTTAACAGTCCAAATGCTCCTGATGCTTATGCAGTGTGTACGGCACTAATTGCCTTTCTTGCTTCCAAGCCAGCTCATCATCTTCTTCATTTGAGGTTTTCCACAGATCAGTGTAAAACTATATTCTGTAAATCCCAAGCCTAACAAAAATAATCCTTTATTGTTTAGCACTTAATTATGGGTCACCACTTCAATTCTAAACAGAAAAAAATGACTGTAACCTGTAGGGGAAAACAAAATCACATCCTACATCAAATCTAGTAAGAGTCACTGAAGTACATAGGTAGATCTGGGAACATATTTTTCTGGTAATTAAAGGTCAGTTTGGCAATCGTTGGATGAAAGTCTCTGTGCTTGTCAACTTCAAAATGGGCTGAGATCACACTGAAGATGACTTACTGTTAAGTAAACTCAGATTAGCTGTGTCCTTCTGCCCTGGAAGGCAAGGCAGTGTGGCAATACAGACAAAAAGAAAGATGCTTCCCTCGTGAGAGATACTAAATAAGTAACTGATTCATAATATAAAAATATATTAATAAAATTTTGATATTCAATGCCTGATTCCAGAAACTGAGTTGCTGCTGGATGTTTTGAGCACCTGGCAATTAGAAAAAGTATGTGGCAAATTCTTTCCTGCTGTGACTGTAGCAAGCCTATTGATTTCAGCAAAGCCAGGCTGGCTTATGCTACCTGTATGTACAACTATATGGGACCTCCTCAAGCTATGAGATGGGCTATCACACGGCTGATAAACTCTTACCCTTTTTTGAGCATGTCCAGCTCCATTTTAGAAGCAGTTTGTTTTTTGACCACTGGTGTTTCTTTACGGCGAGCAAATTTAATGTGAAAATTGCTGGAAGACATTAAATATGGACCTCCACACTACCCCTCTGACAGACACTTCGGTAACAGCACAGCCGCACTCTGATATTGCTTAAAAGTTACTTGCTCTTTTTTGTACTCTGATCTAATTCTTGTTTCCCCCTAATGGTCAAATAACATTGGTCTAATTAAAATCAGGCAAATATTTTGTGTCGTGTGTAATAGGTAATATAAAGTACATATGTAATGATTTAACTGAACATCCAAGCTTTGGAAAAAGAAAAGTTTTCATCTGGCATTAACTTCCCAGTAGACGGAGACGGATGACTGTTGCCAGTCCTGCCGGAGCTCTCTGATAGACGCTGCACGGGTAGCGCTGGCCTTTCTATAGGACTTATTCAAGCACGGCAAACTCACGATTTTTTTCCTGGGTTTTTTTTGGTTGCTTTCATTTGCATGGGAAAATTATCCTCAGTGATAACAGAAGAAGATAGAACAACAGCAAATTTTTGCGATACTTCTGTGAGAGTGTCCCAATCTAATCTCCCTTTGGTTATGGTAGTTGGATTAGTATGAAACATTAGCAAATTGGGTCTCTGGCCTCACAAAACCAAACACAAATATTTAACCTGGCAAAGGATTTTTCAGTAACAAACCCCCAAAAGTCTAAGAGAAAGTAGGCCCTGAAATACTTTCAAACTGATAAAATACTGGTGTGCCAGGCCTCAGCCACTGTTCAAGAATAGCAGAAAGGAATTCTCTCCAGCCAAGGATGCCTATTCAGAAACAGAGATGTAAGTGTTGTAGTCCCTTATGAACGTTGAGAAAGATCCCACCTAAATTCCTACTTTTTCTCTTCAGAATTTGAGAGGTGAAAAGTAAACGCAGGTAATTTTCTATAGCTCTGGCTGTGTCCAGCATACTCGCGTTTTGAAACGGTGCAGTGAGAGGAGATGGCTAAGTCCATCAGTAGCCACCCACCGGAGGAACGGGTAAAGGGAGAGCTATTTTACTGCTGAAAGAACGATACTAATATTTCTATTCCCTCCAAGGTTTATGGCTCTCTAAATTGCAGCATAAAACTATAAATCCTTTCCCCTTGTTTTCCAAATTTATGTATCAATGGTGTTTTTCCTATTCTGTTTTTAAATAGCTGTTTGCTGCTATTTCTATTTTTCTTGGCTTATTAAACAGAATCATCGACGAAACACAATGACAGCACTAAAAAAACTTAGAAAATACGCACACACAAACACACTCTTATATGTATTGGCAGGTTGTAACAAAAATGTGAAACTCATTCTCAGACGTTATTACTGATATAAAGGATCTGATGGGAATTGAGAAAGTTTAGGCATTTATGTAAAGTCACATCTGCATTATGCAGGATTAAAAAGCAGTGTAGGATTAAAAGGAGAAAAAGAGTAGAAATCTTCATGGTTTGTGGCATAAGCCAACCGTAAATTCACAGTGCTTTCCCTGGGGACCTTTTTTTCCACTTGTATTCTCTTTTTGAGACCTCTCCCGCTGGCTATTATCTGAGAGAAAGGATAAAGTGGATCGCTACTCTGAATTAGTATGGAAATTTCTATGCTTATATTTAAGATGTTTCTCCCACTCCCCACTCTCCTGACTTGGATGAGGGTGGGAGAGCCTACATCAGGAATCAGCACTAGCAAAAGTTCCCAGAGTCCAGTCCCATTCACTGCAATTCCTAAGTCATTGGTTTTTATATTAGGAATTGAAAAACACTAGTTTAATGTTAGGGGGAGGAATTATTTCCTTAGATTCTTTTTTTGGGGGGGTGTCTTTTAAAAATTTAGACAGGTAAGCTGTTAAAAAAAATCACTACTGTGAAATAAAACCTTTAACTTTCCTTAATTGGAATAATTTGCATAGACAGTATTTGGCAACTCCAAAGAGAATTAATTGCCATTTTCTTTGATTGCATGTTTTCTTCTCCCCTAAAACTGTGGTCTGCACATGGACTCTATTCTCGGTCATCTCCCATTCCTGCTTTGCTGGCTGGGGAGGGATGCGAGCCAGGCAGAGCAGCACCGGCCCCTCAACAAAAAGCCCTCCGACACCTCTGGCAGAGAGAGGACAGCCTCTCTGCAGTCCTCACTCCAGCCAACCCTCACCACGGCAAGGGCATACGGTCGGGAGCATCTATAACTTGGTCTCCTCAGATTCGGGTACACCTTCACTTCCAGCAGCTCGGGGTACAACTAGTGCCACGGCCTGAAGCAGAGCCCTCAAGGCAATGCTGATTTTCATGAATGAGTCTCCTCCTCTCAAGTTCCTCGCCCACTTGCCCTAGAGGACTTGTACCAGCACAGCAAAGGAGACAGATGGGTGCAAACAAGTGGCAGGGACTTTGCTGTGAACTGCATGAGCCCTCCAATAGCTTCAGGCCAAACACATACCAAAGCAGCACAGAAATATAGTTACCAAGAGCCCAGTTCTGTAAAGGCAAACATCTCTTTTTATTAAAAACTATGGACTTTTAACCCACCCTGAACAGAGTTTTGAAAGTTTCATTTGACTTGCAGGGACTATAAATTGCATGGTTTTATATTTAGCCAAGGCTCCAGTCCTTAATTCCCAATATACCTGAAATCATGCTCACAAGCATGACCAGTCACTCTAGGCCTAATAAGACACGCTGAGTTTTTCTTACGGCCAGTCAGGAATTGCTGTTTCAGCACACCTCTCCTTATCTCCTCAGCCTGTGCCTCCCACCCATCCACCCCCACACGGTTGCTAATTGCACCTTCATTGAATTTTTGTTTCTTTTTACCTGGACTAATTGCGCCGCCATTGAATCGGAGCGAGAAGCTGAGTGGCCGAGCAGCTCAGTAGCGAGAGCGTTTTCCCAGGGGGAGGGAATCAGTGAATCCAAGGCCTGCTCCAAGGAATTTTGAATACTAAAAAAAAATAAATAATCACCGGAGTAAGGGATCGAAACCTAGATCTGCCCTCCAGGCGTGACACCTGCTTTATAGAGCTGCACTTCATCCTCTGGTTCATAATTAATTCCGTGTAAAGTGGAAGGGCCTTTTTCTATCCCAAATTCCAATGGCTCAGTGTGAAAGCACTGCTGCCAGATAAACTCTCGGTGCTAAGCTTAGAGGGCTTTGGGAAGAGTATTGCGACGCGCGGTTTGTGGTGGCCGGTGACGTACACGTTCAGCTGACTCCTGAAAATCTGTCATCGATTGCACCACCGCTGCTGACTGTGAACGACCAGATTTGAAGGGCTGGGTGGGGACTGCCAGTCCCGTGTTACCAAAATCAGGGGGTCTAGGAAAGAAAAAGGGTAAATTTATCTAGGTGTTTCATATGCTAGATGGGAGCTTTTCAGTTAATGGGGGAAAGGGAAAGTGGGCACAGCTACCATATTTTTCTGAAAGGAAAAATACCCACCTTGGCTTTATTCACCCCTCTGAGAGCCAGCCCAAGCCTATGAATTGTAACAGAATGGAAATATCTTTGCATTTTAATGAATAAAGGATTTTGAGTCCTGGACAGATGTCAGGATGCACAAGCATTGGTATGTGGCATGGCCAAATTTAAAACCAATCTATGCAGTTAGGTGTAGACAGACATGAATTCTTCTGCTGACACTTCCAGCTAGCTGGACCCCTGCCACCTCCTGCCCGGACAGGGTAGCATTGTGTCAGTGGCGTGCCTGAGCTGATGTCAGAGGAGGTGACATGTTATCCCAGGCACTGCACTCACATCTGGCTCTTAACATCGGAACTGGCCACGTGGAGCCAGTTTTGAGCTCAGGCAGAGCAAGGTTGGGCTTGCGTGCACAAAGGCAGCGCCTCTCGGCGTGAGGGGCTCTGTACAGGCAGAGCCTGGTGCCGGGGGGCTCCTGGGGGTCCCCGAGGGAGGTGTAGCCTGAGCTGGTTAGCTGATCGCCACTTGCAACTCTTTGCAAGATCTGCATATGGTGAGGAGATACTGACCTGCCAAAGGAATACAGTCGTGCAAGCGCCAGGCAGGGCGTTTCTGAGAACGGGGTTCTGGGGTTGGCAGCAATGAGGTACCTCACTTCTCGTGCAGGAATTTTTCAAAACATCTATGAAAGAGATATCAGAGCAAGGTAGATGCTACAGGAGATTGAAGACAGTTTTGTCATTTTGAGGCCTTGCTGCTAAGGAGAGCAGCATAAACACCGAACGGTAGCTTGCTTCCAGTTTCTGTCTTCCCTTTTAGCGCTGTCCGGGTACGCATGGTTTATCTGAGGAAGTGGTGGGTCAAATTCCTTTACAAGCAGGATCTGGCAGGGGCAGGGTTAAAAAATGAACCCTTCCCAGGGAAGCTCCCTTTGCAGCAATTGTCTGTTGCAGGGAGAGGAGCCACCTGCAGCCCATCAGCATGGGAGGTGCTGATGAAGACCAGTGGCTCTTCTGAGCAGTGTGAGAAAGCCGCACCTCCACGGAGATTATAAAGCTGAGCCAGGAGGACCTTGGAAGGGGGATGCTCATGCTTAGGCTTTTGTAAGGAATGAAGCGTTATTATTATTATTATTACTACTACTACTACTATAATACCTTTTGCTTTTTCTCCACATAAAGAATTTTCTTGAACTCCAGCATTTTTTTTCTCCTCGTTTCTTTCCCCTCTTTCAGAATTCCTTTTTGTTTCTTGTAACAGATTAATAGAAAAGGATTTTTACCTCTGTAATTTGGACAAGGGGATATTTGAAAGGGAACGTAACTCTAGGCTTGCATGGTGGTTGACTTAAGCTTGAATTCCTTTTTGTTTCTTGTAACAGATTAATAGAAAAGGATTTTTACCTCTGTAATTTGGACAAGGGGATATTTCAAAGGGAGTATAACTCTGTAGGCTTGCATGGTGCTTGACTTAAGTTAAGCTTGTTTTTAATCTTAGTTACTAAGGTTGGTGTGTCTTTATCGGTCCAAACAAAAGAGCTGATAAGGCACTGTACTTAAATAAATCGCTAGGATAGTAGTTTAGAAGCATGTATCTTGCTGTGTTTCCTTCTGACAGCTGTAAATAACAGAGAACCTAATTCTTCAAATTCAGCTAAGCTTTTAAAAATCATGCAGGTTTTATGTCTGACTCTGCATGTTGCAGTTCATCTCATTTTATATCTTTACACTAAATCTAATGACTGACTTGGATTAGAATGAAGCCTTTCAAATCTGGAAATTTAGCTGTCATTCAGAGCTGTAGATGGGGGCCATACCTGTCTAACCCTCCTGCAGTAACCAATTTTAGCAGCTGAACTATTCCTGTTTGATCCCAGCCCCTTTTCTCTACACAGGGGGGGGGGGGGGGGGTGTGTGTGTGTAAGGGCTGTGTATATGTGACTTGTGGGCAGTTTCTCTTGTGTTTCTGCCAATCTCATGAAGTGAGTTAGATGCATCAGAGACTTGCTTCAAAGTCAGCACCTTGAAGCATGTCTGAGGAATACGGTTGTGGAGGCAGAAATGTGCAAGGTTTGCTTTGACTACTGTTGTAGCAGTAGTATCGGCTGTATCTAATCTACTGTTAAGGGCTATTGTAGTTGCAGTTGCCAGCACGGTTATTCCCTAGCTGGGAGAGAGCTAAACCATCCAAATGCTGTTTGGGTAGACAAAGTAGTAAAAAACTAAACCCAAGAAAGTGTTTGGCTGCCTTTCCTATTGCAAATAGCATTGCCAGTCTAAGATAGAGGACTTCTCTAGAGGAAGGAAACTAAACGTTTACTGATGCTGATTAGTTTCTGAAAAGATTTAAGAAATCTGTTTATACATGGGCTGATGGTGATATCATTTTGTCTGATGTCTGGGAAGAATGAAGATTTAATTTGCTTATTCAGACGTTAATGTCTGAGAGGTGAACAGAGAAGGCACCACACTGCCTCATCACATCAGTCAGAACATTCACAAAAAAAGCACAAGGCCACATAGTCTAGATTCAGCAAGAACAGCTGACTTCGAAAGAGGGCAAAACCTTCTTTGTGGCTCTCTTTTCAGGCAGGAGCCTTTGAGGAAACTTGTGTAATGTGCCTGCTGGGCAGAGCAAGGGAGCAGAAAGCCATGCTCTGCAGTGCCTGGTGTGCTGCTTGTCTGTCTGCCTCCCTCCCACTCCTAATCCACCAAGGCTGCTGGGGAAGGGGTTTTAAAACTAGTCCTTTACAGCGGGACAGCAGTTCTTCCCCAGGAGGCGGTGGCTGAGCTGGCAGAGCAGTTTGCTCAGGAGCAGGAGGGTCCCTGGGGCGAGTGAGGTATGTGCCTCCTACCCAGACCTCCCTCGAGCGCTCCCGGGGAGAGCGGCAGCCAAGGTGAGCAGACACAGGGCAGGCGGCTCACAGAAATGATAATACCATTTCTTAGAGTAGGTATAAAAATCTGGGAGAGTCTTAAGGTTCATATTGATTACGAGTATGAGCTAATTTATGAGTAGTGTTTTACCCAGGAGAGTGAAGGCAGACATAAGAAGGGCTGCAGGAGGTAAGGTTTAGCTCAAGGTGAGGTTTTGATTAGCTCGGTACCAGGTCAGAGCCTGGCATCACTTGCTTTCCTGAGCTGGGAGCCAGACACACCGCTCGGTGCTATGGGGCACAGATCCACGCTGAAAATGCTGGGAGGCGGTGGTCACAGCGTGGGTGAGAGAAAACCCAGGAGATCCAGGGAGGAATGAGAATTTATGGGTATGGTAGACTGTAAAATGGAGTCTGATGGTGAGATTTTAAAATTGACTTGCTAGAGTAATTTAGTATTTACAGATGCTGGGGGGCAACTTGATGGCTCTGGTTTGCTCAGAAGGTAGAGCTAATGTTTCAACACTCAAAGTGTCGGACCAATATGAAAACCTAGCCAGTATCGATGTAATAAATCACTGATCAATAGAAACTGGAGAAGTTCAAGAAAGTGTTTAAGACTGCCAAGTACCAGCTCCTTTGAACGCAAATGGATGTTGTCCCAAACAACCTGCAGAAGGCTAGGCTAGGTTGTGATTAAAACTGAAGATGCTCCTCCTACAAACCTCATCCCAAAGAATATGATTTCTGCTGTGGTGTACAAGCGGAAATGTTTTTCCCACACGGTTGGGGTCAGAAGCTGACTGTTATTCTGTAAAGTAGAATCGACTTTGGTTTTCTAAGTCTTACTTCAGGTTTGCTTGGTGTCTGTATTACACGGGTTATCTTTCAAACCTGTAGCATGAGAGCTGGGATGGAAATGCAAATCGCTGTTCTGGGGATGCCTAACAGTTTAAAACACACTCTACCTCCTATGCCTGTCTGTAATACCTCCTTTATTACATGATCGTGTAATCCTCTTTCATGTAGCGTCCTGTTCAGCAGCTCTCCTTTATGAATTTCAGGTAAGCAATAGTGTGAAGAGAACATAATAACCTATCAGATATGGAAAATGCAGTGTCAGTATTTAGGAAATTTGAGACATAAGGACTGGATTTGGAGGGGAAAAAGGTGATCGAAGGAAGCCTAGGGCCTGAATGGTTTTAAAATGCTGGCTCTACTGCGCTCTTAATTAAATCCTGATCCCTTCTAGCCTTATGCATATAGATAAGTGTCACTGAAGCCAAAGGGATTTAAGAAGACCCTGTTCAGCACACGACTTCTAGAGTTACTCAAATTGCTGCCCAAGTTGCTTAAGTTACATGTTATTAGTAAGGATCTGAAGAATTACATATTTCAATAGTTTCATTGTTTTATAGGGTTCTTCAGTGTCATGATGAAATTTGTATCCTGTGGGGGGGAAAACCACCTTATTCAAATTGACACCTTCCATCTCTGGTGGAGTGTAGATATGGGAGGGAGTAAATGAAGAATGAGAAAGTTGTGGTGGGTTTTTTGTTTTTGTTTTTGTTATTACAGAATCAAGAATGTACTGAGCACTTAAAGCAAAAGTCCAATGCTAGCTTGCAGATAGTAAACAACCAACAAACAGAAATTAGTGATACCACAACATCATTGATATTTTAAAGGTCTGCATTAATAATTAAGGTTGATATGACTTTGAAACTGATAATGATTTATGTATAGTAATGACCTATATAAGACTATAATTACTGTAGAGTTTAGTTTAGCCTTTATTTTGCTTCTCTCCCTCATTTAGTGCTTTTGCATCCATTATTTAGCCTGTTGTTGGAAATTATTTGTGTGTTTTTAAGTCTGATACATGTGTTTTTAACATATTGGGAAGATAAAACACTATCTTTTGTCAATCAAGTTAGAGGCTGTGGCCAAATCACAACTTTGCAGAACAAAAATGAGTCCCCTGTTATTCTGGGTATATGAAATCCTTTTATTGTTATTACTTTATGTCCAGGTTCGAGTTAATATAAGGACACCTACCTTTTCTTCCTTCCAACCTCCTCCTTCCGGGGGAAAGCATGGCTCTTGGGTTTTTTCATCTTCCTGAGGCCTTAGATAGGCTTGAGAGAATGCAGAAGAAGAAGGGTTCAGGGATCAAATAAAAAAAGGTCATTGTATGAATGAAGAAGCCTTTTGCTCTTCTTGAGCAGAGAGTGCACTCTGATATCATTTTTTCTGCATTATATCCAGTATTTTACTGAGCACATTTGCATGCTACATGCTCCTGCTCAAACACTGTTGCAAATATTTAAGCTGTATGTGCAATAAATGCACAACAAATCATGGCAAATTTGAAGGAAATATGCTTGACTGACTTGAAGTGCAATAACATCTTTTAGTGGTGCCCATGCAAGCAAGATTTCTGTATTTTTTTATTTTGATTCTGCATGTGTTTTTGCTTTGTATGGGTTTGCTTATTTGGATCAAACGCTCCTATGCATCGATGTGAAAAAGCACTAAAGGCTCAGCATCAGTGGTATGCAGGGCAAATACCCTTCTCTGGGATTTGGACGTTATTGGTTCTCATTGGCAAATTAGGTGAGCATGGACAATTCCCACCATTTTGTCCAGCCTCCTTCAATACTGCCTGTTTTTTCTCTCTTGGATGCTATTTCTTCAGGCCATGGCTATTCTTGCTGTCAGTATAAGCTGGTTAGCACTTCCAAGGTCTCTGTAATATAAATAATAGTCATGCCTGTCCCAAAGCCTTGTAGACTTCACTGGATACCTATACAATTGCAAAGTTTGTTGCCCTAATAACAAGCTAGTGGTTCCTTACCTCATGAAAGTACATATTCACCGTGATCTTTAAATTTAAAATATTTTACCAGACAAGTCTTTCAAGACTGATTTTTATTATTTTTTTTATTAAAATTGGTGTATTGGGAAAACAATGTTTTATAACTCTAGTGCATAATTTCCAAAACAGTATATTCATAGGACAAATGCCAATAAGCCAGAATGTTACACAAACAAGAATGCTATAAATTACATGTGGACTATTTACATAAAAACTTCAGTTTGAGAATTTGCACAATAATTCATTTTTAAGTATTTTACAGCATATTCAGTAGAAAAGAGGAAGGTAACAGAGTTAAACCTTTACTTTTATAACGCAGAAGTTTAGAAAGGAAGATTTATCAGATGGTCAGTCAAATTTTGCATAGTCATGAACAATAAACCCTGAAGTTACACCAGCTGTCGTTATTTGACAGAAAAGACCATTCAGCTACCATAAGCCAGTAACACTAATCGTCTAGCTGTCGCTGTAAACAGATGTTTAGGCGTTAAACTCCAGCGACTAGAGGAAGTAATTTTGTAGGGTATCGGGTATTTCTTGCTTAATATTGGTGATGGTATATATGTACATTAGAAGGGGAGAAATCTTATTCCCTTTTCTGATAGTTACACTTGCACAACTAAATTCGGATCTCCGCTATTAAAGTTTCTCAAGTCTGGCAAAGCTGGTCAGCAAGGAACCGGGATGTGAAGACTGTCCCCCTCGCTGCCTGCCTTGCTCCTGTCGGAGTCAGAACTCCTCCGCCAGTCACGTAATGTTTCTGACAAAGCCTCTTTCATCATGGTGGGCATTTTGACAGGATACTCAGTTTTAACAGATTCTTTCCTCTGCATCAGCTAAAGTGATAATTTTAACACAATTTATAATTGTTTTCTAGGTTTCAAACAAAAATCTGGAGGGGTTAAAGCCGCATGGACAGAAGGCCATAGGCTGAAGTTTAGGATCTGAGTTTTCCTGATAAACAAAGAATGCTTCTTGATTTCAATTCTGTTACTGTTTAATATGTTGTTCTACAGAAAATATATTAATGTATATTACAGCTGAAATATAAAAACACCTTTGTAATACAAAATAGAGATGCTATTTGTTTATCCTCTGTTGTTTTCTCTCCCCGACATAGCAGATTTATGCAGGTTATAATACAACAAGTAGAATTGCGATCTACTTAAACCTGCTGTGTCAGGGGAGAGAGAAGAACAAAGTTTCTTATTGCAATACTTTCATTTATGATGAAAACTTCAAAACTTGTGATGTTACAAAACTAATTTTTCTTCAACCGAGTGGCCACAACAACCCAACAAAATGTGAATCTAAATGCTACAGTCGGATATGCTGCTTGGACATTCTCAAACAGAGGGAAATGCCATCTTCTTTCCTTCTCTAATAATACAGTCTTTCTCTATTCCCTCTGTCTTTGAAGTTTTTGGGTTTTGCCTGTTAAACAGAGACTTGGTATTCTAACATTTCACAGCGCTCATGGTGTTAAGTGAAGTGATCTGAAATACCGCCACCATCTTAATACCCACAAAAACCTTCTTTAGCACCTGGCACTCCTAAAGGAGTGGTATATTCTTGGACGCGGTTCCTATTCAACACAGTTTTCACAGATTTGACAAGAAATGTAGAAATGTATTTTTAAGAGACCTCTCTACATTGAGGCCAAATCTAGCCTGTATTTTAACAAAAACCTTTCAGGAATCTCCCTTCTTATATGGAAACAGGTGGTTGATGAATTCCCCAGCTGTATAGTTTCTAGCCTGATTCTAGGTTTCCATTGTCTTCATGGTGACCAGCTTACACATTTGATTGCATTCAATAATTTCTGGTTTTGTAACATGAAAAAAATGTGCGTCAGGGCAACATGCCAATTCAGTTGGTTTCTTTGGAGATAGCACTGCAATACTTGTGAGCAGCATTTCAAACAAATTAGGGTTAAATGAATTTTAATATTCAGAAGCATTTCTTTCATTTGGCTCTTTAAAAGGAGAATTCTGTTCATTCTTCTTTTGTTTCTTCTGTCACCTTTGTCAAAATTAAATGCACAAACACAGTAGCATCAATGAATCTGCACCCGTATAAAGCTAGCATTTTGTGCAACAGGATGGGGGTTTCTGTGTCTATGTAGTGAAAGTGAAATTAACAAATTGTTTTGAACATGTGACTGACTAAAAGTTGTTGTTTGTATGTTTACGCACATCTGTTTTGATCCTGATGTGTTTAGGTTTATGTATGTCAAGATGACTGGCAAACTCATGAGGGCTGTGAGCTGGCTCCTGCTGAAGGCATGTGTAGAAAGGAAAGGCCAATTGAGCTCAGAGATACACTTTTTGTAACGTTAGACAGAATTGATGGTCTAGTGATCCCTCATCACATTTTTCTTCCAGAATGAATCCTGGTTTTGGCCACTCTTTTGTAGCATGCCATCTTGATTTAATGTACAAAGTGCTTGAGCTGTTGGATGTGACCATAAAGCTTTTTACCTTAGTTTCAGGTTTTAAATTTTATCTCAGTGATAAGCACCTACATTTCATTACAAGTGAATGGAAAGTGGCTATAAATCATTGCAATTGTTTTTGCTTCCTTAGTAGATGCGTAGGCTTCAGTTTCTTCCACGTAGCTCAAGTGCAGGGATAGGACTAGAGAGAAAAGAGTTTACTTGAGTCTCAGATATAAATACAAAGTCATCCTCTTCAGGATAAACTTTAGTCAGGGTTAATCCAAATTTAAATTTAAGTCTGGCTTTGGCCAGCACTTCAGTACGGTTTTAAGTACAGCAGTCATAAATAAAATTCCAGAAGAACAAATCACATTGAGTGACATCTCTCTTAGTTCGTTCCCTGGAGTTCATTGTCCCAGCTCTGATGAAGTATAGCCTCTTCTGACAGACTAATATGTTTCTTTTAAAGTGGTAAGCATACCTATGTACAGCTGTATTTAATTAGATCCCTGGTGGCACACCTTTCTGCGTGTGCCGTTTTGTCTGAACCCTGGCTGGGGTGAAACCTTACAGTATTGGCAGTCTCAATGGAGCTCTGTTCGAAGAGCTCCTCTATGAGGTATGAGGACATCTATGTTTGATTTACCCTATTTCTGGATTTTCTTTTTCTTCTGAGCTATGTGTTCTTTGTCCAAGATTTTTCAGTGTTTTATGGCTGTGTCAGTCAGTCTAATAAAAACATATTGCATCTTCTTACTAATGATTCCTCTCCTATGCCCTTAGACCATTACAGCTGCAACAATATTGCTGCTATTAAAATCTTTGCATTAATCTCTTTTGTTGTTGTTACTAGTTTTTCTATAAAAGCGATTAGAGTTTACTCTGGTAAAGATCTTTTTCTTCAGGAAAGTAGTAATTCTGTGGATACGTAGTAACTTAATTATTATTTTGTACAGATTTAACACTATTTTTTTTTACATTTTTAGGAAAGGCTAATGAATTTCATACTAATTTATGCAAGCAAAAGTAGCTCTTCGTTTAGAAACGTTAATGAAAAAACTCTAGATGCAGTTTAAATGATTTCCTGATCTTTGTATTTTAAGATCCTATGAACCTGAAAAATACAGCGCGATACTACCTTATCATCTTATATAAAAAAAAAAGCACTCACCCTTGATTTTGAAAGAGGGATTCTTTTGTCCTCAGTAAAAAAGTATCAGTTCAGTGGATATTGATATGCTCACGGTTTGGTTTTCCTAGACGAGTATTAGTTGCTCTTGAAATGGCCCTCACAATTAAATCTTGCCAAAAAATTTTCATGTTTTTATAATGCTCACAGAGTGCTTGTGCTAAGCAGGCAAAGACTGACAGATAAATCTCTCTGCTCTGCTGCTTAGAAGTTGAACTAAGGAGGCCAGCTGAAAGTGCCAGGTTTTTGGCTGTGGCTTCTCTAGATATTGAGTCTTTTAGAGTGTCGCCTACAGAGTGAAGGTCCTGTTAAATCCCAGAATACCCGACACTGGTACTTTATCCTTATCCATGACACTATTAATACTTTAGCTCCTTGTTGGCATGTATGTTTTATTTGCAGAGCTGCTTCTCCTTTTACGGTAGCTTTTTTTTGGTCTGCTCTTATTTTGTTTGCATTTTTTATGTAAAGACTCTAAATCAAATGTTGTGCTAAATGCTGGAATGTCTAAAGGGAACAATAAAAGTACATGTGTATATTCTTCTTCTTTCTCCTTCTCCGTCAGGTATCTTCATAATCATTAGCAAACTGTTAATTTCTTAATATTGCTGTTAGACAATTCAAGTGAACTTGATCAGAATACGCAAGGAATTAAACATACGCAGTGTTTATATGTTTGGAGATTTCCAATTCCAAAGCAAAACCTCACCTTAAATAAATGACTTTTAAAGCCAAAGGTCTTCCATGGATATTGATCAAAGATAGGGTTTCTTTGACTTGATCGTGTTCTTGTTTTTTTTCAGCAGTGCACGTACAGGAGGGAAGTTTCCCGTCTAATTGAAATTCAGCACCCTCCCAAGATTCTTAATGTCTGTTGGATGAACTGTAATTGTGGAGCACTTTATCAATCAGACAACTCCGAACAAAATATGCTGAGATAAACAATATTATTATTATTAATATTAACAAATTAACATATATATAATAGTATTTGCATGTGCTTTCATTAGCGTGGTTAGGCATTCCTGCATGAAGCTTAACAATTTGACCTATCCTTTCAGCTTCCTCCTCCTGTTCTGTCTTTTGAACCTTACTAATAGCATCCATCTCCTTCAGAAAGAAACTTCGTTTGTTTTCTCCCTTCCTATTGGCTGTATACTATGAAATCAAAGTCTACTGAGTTAGTCAGAGGTCCAGGCAAAAGAAGTGAGATGCTCAGAAACCCTTTAAAACAAATTATAAATTTTAAACTCTACAAAGTTAAAGCTTGTAAGAGAGTTTACTACAATATTAAACAAGCGCAACAGATATTCTCTCCTCTCCAGGTATCCTAAAGCTCATCTGAAAAGGATCTGAAGCACCAACTTTGCCATTGAAAGTCAGAGCTCAGGTTTTCAAAATATGTCCTGCTGAGCCCAGGGGTCACTAGCAGAGCTACAGATGTTGGTGTGTTTTGGGGCAAGAGGAGGCAGTTTAAAGTTAATCTCTGCTTTTGTCAGCAGATCTGCTCCCTCCCTCCTCTGGGTGGCTTAGCTCCAACTTCTGTTTGCCCTGATCTCATGGTGGGATGGTTCAGCATGCTGAAATGATTTTCTGCTGCTACAACGACATGAAAAAATCGGAGGAATCCAAGCACAAGAGCTGACACGCTCTGAGAGTCATACTGAGTGTATGACACCACTATGACAAACAAACTTTGGGTAACACGAGGTTTCAAAGTACTTTCAAATGCATCAGCGATTTGCCTGAATTCTCTTATGTGACACAAAAGATGCCATAAACAGCCTTTCTCTGTTTGGCTATGATTTCGCATCAGCGATTTGCCTGAATTCTCTTATGTAACACAAAAGATGCCATAAACAGACTTTCTCTGTTTGGCTATGATTTCAGAGTAGCCAGATTTACACTTTGATGTATTCACTGTTAGAGACTATGGCTCTCCTGCTAGAAAGACGTGTGTTACACTCTCGGATTACTAGCGGAGAGCAGGTTAGATGGTAGGCTTTTTTCTTGCACAAAAAGAGAAACAGCAAGAAACTGCAAGATGGTCCTTTCTTATCACAGTTTGCAGTGAGGAAAGAATATATCGGTGTGTCAGGCTATTATTTAGCTGTGGTGTGACTGAGGATTGAGGGCTGTTGCTTCTTGTAAGGCCGTAAAGGCTTCCATGTCTGCAGAAGTAACACACACCAAAAAAATGAGTCCATTGGCTGGAGTGATGGGTATTAAAAAGAATCTTGAATGATTAGCTTGTTTAACAGAAAAAATGGTAAAAACAATTATTTTTTTTCATTTAGGTTTTCAACGGAGTCTATCAGCCGCTAATGTCATACAAACTGTAGTCACAGAGTAATCGTACACAGAAGTGATCTTTAGTCAGCCAGGATGAACTATACTTCAACAGAGAAGCAAACTTTGAAGCATACTTTTAGGTATTCCATATGAACCTCCCATAATACATGTTTTTTAGTGGCTTGCTCTTATTTTATTCCAAGCTTTCTCTTTTTAGTTTCTTCCCTCTCCCTTCCTGGTCTCCTTATCAAAACTCATCATTTAGATACTGTAATTTACCTGCGTTATTTGGACCTGTGGAAAAATATGACTAAATACAGCTTAGGTCTCATCTTTAAAAATACACTATGAGTTCAACATAACATTTTATTTTCTCCTCATACTTGATCAGGCTTTAGTTTTACTTTAGACACCTAACTTATTTATGCATCAATGATGTAACTCCATTTTGGTGAGAAATGCTCTGTGACCACTGCAGTCTTGTCCGCTTCTCAATCCGACCACCGTTCATGACCCTTTCCAACAAGTTCCTTGTCCGTTTCCCTCAGAGAAAGAGACCATGCCTTCCTACCCACCTAGCATGACCGGTGGCAGCAGTTGGACGTACATTGCTTTGAGCACATGGGAGTTACAGCAACGGGAACCTGGACACCTCATCGCTGCTCCAGTTCACAGCTTGTAGTTACAGACACTCACTGCAATCTCCTGTGGTGATAAGCAGGATTATCGCCACTGATGGCATTCAACAAAACATTGCTTTCCTTCCTATTGCTCCTGCCAGCTCAAAGAAGGAAAGAGGTATCCAGGAGAAGCAGCACTGAAGGATGCCTGCAGAGACAGGCAGAGGAAAGTCTCATACAAGAACCACGTTTCCACTCTTACTTGCTACTCCCTAACTAGTCTCCAACAACACATCTTGTGAGGGGTGTGCTTCTTCGTGGGAATTAAGGCTGTGTCTACACTAGCTGGTAAGGCTGTGCCTGTTTCCTCAGACATCCGAGCAGGGGAGGTATGTGGTCCAGCTCACATTTAGCGCGGGGTTGGTTCACTGCAAAGGGCTGCATCACATCCATTTGGACATAGTCCTGTGAGACAGTTTCATCCCAGTGGATCCCGAAACGCTCTGGCTTTTGCCCTTGTCCTTCAGTAAGATGAAGTGCTGGATTAAATTACCATGTTGGTCATGCAACGTGTTGCTTTCTCCTCTACCACTCTTTCTCGTGTGGGTTGCTTTATTCATTTTGTGTGGATGCTGAACGTAATGGGCCCTGTCGGTGAAGGACTAGTACACCTATCACTTAGACTATTAATCCTGGGGTGACTAGGTGAGCAGCACCTGGCTGATCATATTATTTAACTGTCTCCCAGCCACCCAAAACTGTCCCCTGGTCTAATTAATTTGTTAAAAAGAAGATACATCGTTTTATGATTTGAAGATTCTGAGCAAGCTTCTAAACATGGCATCACGGCAAATGCATATGTCTCGCAAGACTAACAGTGTTCAGCTGCAACCTTTATGAATCTGTTTAATTAGCACCATTGGAAAAAAATGCTATAAATTCACTGTGGAGGGGTGTACCTATACATATGTTATCACAAGTATTTTCTTTTTAGCAGCGAAAATATTAAGCTCAGACTGTTATGAACAACCTAATTTGTCTGGGCATGTGATATTCATGAGGAACAGATAAAAGAAAAGATTTAATAGTTTCAGTCCTTGGCAGTTTATTTTGTTCCAGTAACCACACAGAATTTAAGCTGTTTGTGTTAAACTTGAACAAAGCTAAACAGAAGAAAAGAGAGATCATGCTGATTTTCACAGCCAGTCAGAAGAATCTTTTTGGAAACTTACAAAAGGATGAAATATTCCCTTCCCCAGAAAACTTTCTTTAGGATGAGTAAGCTCCCATTTGTGGGGTTCCTCTGAGGTTGTTCAGACCAGGAGGGTATCTCTCTTCTTGATCAGTTGAGTGGTTGCCAGGTACTGAATGCCAGATACCCTAAAGCAAACAGGATTATTTCTATTATTATTATTATTGTTAGAGTTATTTAGAAGAAACAGTGCAATCTCAGACATGATTCCAACCATGAACATACAAACAGGCACTCTGGTACCTCCTGCAACCTGAGTTTCCTACAAGTTGCTTTATAAACATTTTTCTACCATCTTTTGTGCGAGTATTAGATGAATTCCCAAAGTCAATCTTTCTGATGCATCAATCATGTTACATCTTTTGCCGAGTTTTTTTAATCAGTCTGAGCACAAGTTATCTGCTTGTGAAGGTGCTGGAACCACTAGACCGTAACTTAGAGGGTCCATTAGGGCTTATGGACGTACCGGAGTATAGAGGAAGAAAATGTGAGAGCAGTATTCTGGACAACCAGAAGAGAAATAACAGTTGAGCAGTAAGTTCATGCTGTCTTGAAACACCTTTACTTTGATAGCTGGATGTGGCCAACCACACAGGAAGGAATAGTCTGAGCAGCTCTTTTTCTCGCTTGCTTTGTCTGACTTCCTTGGCTCTGCTATATGTGTAACAAAATTAACATTTTGTGCAGAAAGGAATGGAGGAGAGGTTTTACAGTAACCCTATAATCGACCTACCATGCAAACAGGGGATAAAGAGCCGATTGGGTCTCGATCTTTCCTATGCTTCCCATTTGCAACCTACCTATTCTTCCTTGTCAGGGCTGAAAAAGCCGTGAGCCATGGCAGAGATCCAGGTGAAGGATTTCCAGCAAAGAAAAAGAAATTAGTGGACAGATATAATATTCAGTCAAGTGTTGGTAAAGAAATATTTTGAGAGTTTGCTCAAATTCTCCTCAGCTCCCATGCACTATTAAAGTCACTTAAAATTAATAACTTTTCAGTACTGGCTGGCAGCTGAAGAACTTCTACAAAGATGAATTAACTAACAAATGAGGGAAAAGCTCGCATCAGAACATAATGGCATTATAATTTGCACAAGAACATTAGTCAGAGAGGAAATTATTACTAAACGCTACAAAAGAGTCCTATAACAAAGGAATCTTATGGGAGGAAATGTTCAGCGTTTTTTATGGTCTGTTCTCTATTTCAGTGCCTGGTGTACAACTAGCTCTAATGTGCACAGTCAAGGTCATTCAGTGGAACTTGAGCCAGCAGCCATTTGTTCCAACAGTCCTTCTATTTCTTCTCAGGTCTTACTGAATTCCTGAAAGATTTTCTTCCCATTGTTTAACGGAGGCTGTGTGAGGTCTAGGAGTTGTCTCCTATTCTTTTCTTTTTATTGCCTTCTTTATAATTTCTTATTCTCTGTTTTCATTAACCCTACACATTTCATTTTCTCCAACAGATGCTATGTGCGAATTCTCCATGTCCCAAAAGGATAAAAGCTGTAGATATAGGTGCAAGAATGTTGTCTTTATTTTCACTGTTTTATGCATCTTCAAGATGTATTGCTCCTGTTTGAATTTCTCTAGTGTGCTCCAAAATCAGAGTAACTTCCTCTAGCTGGGAAACTTTCTCAAGCCAAGAAAGCTGGCTAGAAGTCGTGATGTATTTTGCCTCCTACTTGTGTGTCTCCGCACTTGTGAGGTCTTATAGTGTTTTGTGAGTTGTAATATTTGGAGCGTAGTTTAGGACGATTCAGCATTGCCACTTTGGTTAGAAAGGCTGAATCTTCAGACTGCATTGTCTCATGTAAAACATGAATCCTTGAGCTTTATATACATGAATTTTATAAAAATTCCTCTTGGACGTCTCACTGCCACTTGTTGGAGGCATCTGAACGCACCAGTATGTCATCTTGGAAACCTGCCACAGATCCTGAAACCGGACCAGCAGTTGTAAATTCAGTCTAGAGTTGGGCTCTTCCTTTGGCAGGACGAAGGGAGCGAGAAGAGACTCGAGCGCCGCAGCCAGTCCTGCCCTGGGGAAGAGGGGAACAAGGCTCTTGACCACGCGGCCGGTGAGGCGACAGCAGTGAGCACTTCCTAGCTGTGGTTATCAGGATCTGCAAAGGGTTACTGCAGGCAGTTAGTCTGAATTCACCG
>NW_008794431.1:2231074-2239486 GCF_000699145.1 Aptenodytes forsteri | reverse complement strand
GTCTGCCTATGTAGGCGTATACTAATTTAAATAAGCAATATTTCTGAGTGGTTCAAGATACTTGGTTGAAATGAATTAATCCAAATTCTTTCATAGAATGGATTGTACTAGAATAACTCTGTTCACTCAGCAAAATATCTATTGTCATTACTAGTTGCTATGATTACATATTGCCAGTGTTTTCCTGGTTATTTCCTGATTATAATATAGCTCTGTTTGAGCTAAATTAAAGTGTGATATGTTCAATGTGGAGTTTGGAGTCCTAGCTAGAAAAATGATTAAAACTTTTCAGAATTAATCAGATCAGCCCAATCCTTAATCCAGAATTTAAAAACAGGTAATCTCCTGTTTCATTTTCACTTTCCCTCAGAAATGACCCTGTAACTAAGGGATCTTTCAAGCCCCTGACGCTGCAAGCAACTACACATAGGTAGTTTATGAAAAGTCTCTCTCCCACCTCCAAAAATTAGCTACACCTGTTCTTATTCAGGAAAGTAAGTGCCATTAAATCATGAAATTGCTTATGATAAAACCAAAGAAAGTGTGAGTGAAAATGTAAACACAATGAAGACTTGGTGGTGCCAAAATTAAAGCTTATATTACACCAGCTGATAGCTAGCTGGAAGTCAGAAATATGATACATTAAAATAAACAGTTTGAGATTAATCTTCAGCTATCTGGCAGAGCATGAATTAAAGTAAATTTCAAATGTCAACATCAGTTTAATTCTCCTTCCCTTACACCCTCTTCCATTCCCCCGCCTTATACACGTGTTTTCAGTTGAATCACAAGGTAGGGGATGGACTTTCAGCTGCTAGCCAGTGGACCCACTTTCACGTGCCCAGACAGCTGGGAGCACAATATTTTAACAGGAAATTCCCCAGGTCATCTGGAAAAGGAACGGGACTCTCTGTCATTTGCCAGCCGCGCTGCTTTCAGAATAGATCACTGCGAGACTTTGGAGTTGTTCGGGTTTGTTATTTATCTCAATTTCTAGAAAAGAGCTATCTGATGTTTGAAATTCAGGTTTGCCTTAAGGCTCTCATTACTGTGTATCACCTACAAGAAAACTTTTTGGTTTTGTTGCAAAGAGCTGCATGCCAAGCAAAATTGACTAGTGTTTGGATTTAATATTGGAGCAAGGGCAGATCATACAGAAAATAAAAAACACTCCCCTGTTGTGCAAGATATACTTATATGGCTCTGTTCACTTGAAAATCTGTTCTCGTTGATCTTAGTCTGACTCTCTGCAGGGTTTCCTTGGTCAAGGAGGCTAAAATTGATTCAAGGCCCAAAGCTCTTCAGCTCAGTGTTGACAAAACCTAGAATCCAATGTCCTTGTGTCAACACGCTCTGACTTTCTTGGATCTTCAAACCACATTTTGCTGTATGACCAAAAATGGAAGGTGGATCACAATGAGAAACATATGGCTGGGAATGGAATTTCAAACTGGAGGAGAAGAAAGGAGGAGGAGGAGGACGGAGATTGAGCAGAAAAGAGCAGAGGAAAGTAGAAAATGAAAAGAGAAATTAAATTTAGGCTCCTCTATTAGGAAGAAGAAAAACAACACTCTCAACTCTTCTGGTGACCTTACATGGGAACCTCATAGAACTTTGTTTTTATGACTTCTCCCTCTTGCATTTATTTCCTTTCACCGTTATTTCTATAATGTGCTAGACGTTAGATTTGGGGATAAGCTGGAGAGCTACAAATTTTGAATTATTTACCTGCTTTCCAGGGTGTTCCAAAAGGGTGTGCAATATGTTTGAGTATAAAGGCAGGAGCAGCTTTTTAAAGTAAGAAGTTTGGCTATGACTCTGTAGTTCAAGGCTATTCGCAGAAATGTCTGAAACAAAAACTCATCCAATTAGTTCATAATTAGAGCTGACTGAAGGGCAACAACAGTTCTGATATGTGGCAACTTGTGAGGTCCAGAAATTTGGTTTTGCTCAAACGTGGCTTTATCTACTGGAAATTTAAAAATGTCCACTTTTCATTCTGACATGGAACAAAGTTTGGGACTTTCTGTTTGTTTTTGCAAAATATCAATGTATTTTTACAGGGAAGGGAAACGGACTTTCAGCGAGCTGTACTTCATAAGGCTTAGTTACAAGAAAGGACAATGCATGGGCAGTATCCCTTACAGCGCCTGCCTATACATGCAAGGTGCCCCTGGCTGTCCCTGAAGATGGTGTTGGCCCTTGCTGGTGGCTGCAGAGGGGTTCCTCAGGTGGGTCACACCAAACCCACTGCCCTCTGGCCTTGGCGAAGCTCCGCAGCGTGACCGAGGAGTCCTGCCAAACAGACATGAGATGTTGAACACAGCCAAGCATAACTCAAGCTGGGGAAGGAGAAAACATGTGGACTGCAAGCCACCCACCCTGTAAGGACCATATGGTCTGCTGATCACCCTCAGGAGCTAGGAAACCAGCTGGCAATGAAATGACTGTGGCTGGGGTCAAAGGTAGGGTGGCTGCAGGGAACCAAGTGATGCCCTTTATGGTCGCACCGGTGAATTTCCATGTGGTCCTGGCAGCTGCAGACTCACGGTGCCCGCTCCAGGGAGGCCGAGAGCGGGCTAGCGTTGCAGTGACACTGGAGACACAATGGGGTGGGGGGCAAAGGGACTTGTCTCAGAGGCAACCCTGGAGGAGCTGCCTGGCTTCTGTAGATACAGGTTTCAGCTGGGGCTGCCGCTGCTGTATGGGGGCACCTCTTGGGCAGGGGCACTGATTTCAAAAATTGCTCTGCATTTTTGGCCAGGTTGCAGGAAAGTCATGTCTTACAGCATCTAAACCAGCACAAGGTGCCCTGTGTTTAGACAAATAAATTTATCCTGTGCTATCCATTGTCTTTAAAGTTATAGATGCTGGCTATTCAGAGCTGAGAAAGAGCTCTTTGAATCATATATAGCTGCTCTTATCATGTGTTAAGTAGTCTTCCTATCTGTATAAGGACCACAGAAACCAGGGCTTTCCTGGCGGGATTGAGGCATTATGTCTCTTGCTGTAGCTTTCCAAACTGCATCACACAAAGAAAAAGGGAAAAACAATACCAAAGAAGAGATGCATGTGATTTATACAAAATTCCCTGTTTCTAAAAATGATGATGCAGTGGAGATGCTACAATTATGCTGCTTCAGACCTAATAACACTCGATAGCCAAAATTATGTCCCTTATTTTGGCAACGTTCCCTGTGAACATCATGGGAATGATGGCTCGGAGGTAACATTTTAAAGGTAGTGGCTGCTGCTGGACCTTGCTTCTAAATTCACTATACGCTGACCCTGCTCTCATCTAAAGTGTTAACAAAGTTCCCATTGATTGCACTGAGTGGTAAGAATTGAGCTGATTAGAAGTGATTCTTGGTACATCAGCTGAGATTTTAGCGGTAGAACAGAAAATCAGGTTACTACTGACAGGTGCTTCTTTACATGATCTTGACAGTGTAAAGATATTTTTATACGGATAAAGAGCATGGTTAAACACTGATGTAAGCATCAATCTGCGCTAAGATTTCTAATAGGGAACCAGATTATGTCTTTAATTAGACGCAATAAACACACTTCAGATTTTGATTTATAGAATTAACTTGATATGACATTGACTAAGGTTATGTGAATGTTAACTGTTTTATACAAATGGATATCTTGGAGCATTCTGAATTTGTTTGCTTTTAAAAAAAAAAAAAACCCTCATCTGTTTTGGACAGCCTATTAAATACTACACAGTACAGACTGCTTTAAAAATAGCATAAGCTAAACATTGATGGTTTTCAATACACCAGACTTAAACACTGAGTAAGTTTAATAAAGCAGATACTTAAGACAAGCATAATGAAAGGTGAAGGTCTGTTTTCTTTTTATTCCATTTCTTAACCTCTACTCTTCAATCCCATGTTTGGTTTGGGGTTTAAAATAAATTATTCTCTTAAATGAAGTAACAAGAGAACTAGAGTGAGGAGCCGACCCATGCAAAGAAATTTATTGCAGAGAAACTAGCAGGCAGGGAGAAAAAATTTCCTATATTAACTACCAAACAGTAAGTGCTAAGACTTTAATAACTTTATTGCAATGAAAATGTTTTTCATAGAGTCAAAACAGATTAGTTGCAAGAAAAAATATTTAGCTCTACTTGAAGCCAAACGGTGAAAATTTCAGTTAATCTAAATAGATTTATGGCTCTCATCATAGTCTGTTCCCTCTGATGATTTGGCACCTTTTTTCTGTAACCAAACACCTTGAGACTGTACTCAGACTAGAGAGAAAAGCAATCGCGCGTGCCCTGCTGCCCTTTCATAGCCTCACGTCTCTCATCTCCCTCTGGTTTCTTACCAGCTCGGGTCAGTGCGACTGCCGTGCACTCGCACGTTTCTAAGCGCTGGTTTGGAGGACGTGCGTGTAAATCGCTGCCTCTTCTTCCCAACTTCTACAATTTGAGGAGATATTTGACTTTGAATTTTATGATGCATTGCCCCATTTTGCATTAGTAATTTTTGCAGCTGTTGCTGATTTTTTTTTGCCGGCACTACCAGGCCTCAGTAAATGCAGAGAATTTCCCCCAAAGCTTCTGTCCGTATTGAAAACAGCCTTGCACTCTGAAGATTTCAAGCAGAATTGTTTCTTGCAAAAAAAGCAGTTTCAACATAAAGTGAAGTAGAAGGGAATAATTTTCAGTTTTCATTTTACTGATTCCTGAAATACAAAGAGAGATATACGCATATGAAATGTAGTTTAAACTTACTTATATCTGAACAGTGGCGAAAAGGGTTTATTAGTCATGTAGCAATATTAAGGTATTGTGTAAAGAAGCTTTTCTTTGGAGAAAAGGTATTGTAAAGTCATGAAGGCTGTAAACAATTTAAATTTGACAAATGAAGGAAAAGGAGAAGGTTTTTTGGTTTGTGTACTTGCATATAGATGAGCACCCACTTATGTTTGTTTATGACCTCTATCAATTTTATCGGGAGGGACCTCTGTATATCACAGTTTTACAAGTTATAATTTGCAACTGTTAATGATAGCACTAGTAACATATTACTTTAACAGTATACTTCTTGTAACTATTTTATTTGTTTCTCCAATTGACATTATATCTAAGGATAAAAATGAAAGTTTTCCTAATGCCGACATCCAACTTAGGGCCACTGGCATTGATGGAAGAAACTGATTACAGTGGACTCAGGTGACCGTGAGCTGGTGACTGCAAAAGATGCTTAAGACATATGTGGTTTTTGCTTTATTGAAGAGAAATTTTAGAATTTGAGTTTCTTTTCCAAGTTTAAGAACGTTGTGTTGCTAAAACAGAGGGATGTCAGTGTAGATAAGAGAGAGAATAACTCTGCTGACAAAGGTGTTAGTGAGATTAATTAACAAAGTTACCCAACACCATTTTCTAATCAACACATTATTTAGGGATTCTCTTGAGCTTTCTCCTACTTAGTCTGTTTTTCAGATAAAACATTCCTGATGAAAACAAATCAGCAAATTCTGTAAGCTTTATGTGACATTCCCTAAATAGGATCTCCTTTATGTGAGTTTAAAAGGTACAGGTATACATTACAAAAAAAAAAAGATTTGTACATCCTTGTTGGTAAGGCAGTCCATATCTCATGAGATTTTCAGTTGCTTTTGTTTTCCTGCAAGTAGGTATATAACTCCCCTCTTAGCTATCCTACACAAGCTTAGGATTCAATGGCTGATGATCTGAGAATAAAGCTTAATCAAGCTTTTGAAAAAATACAGGCAACAATTTGAAAAGAGTTCACTTTTAGTTATAGTGGTGTCAGTACTATATTTGACTGAAAGTTGCATTCTTTTTTTCCTCTGTGTGTGAAAAACCATTTTCCTATGATCCTACTGTTAACTATGTGCTCCAGCTCTCTTGATATTTTAAGTAGGAACATGTGTTGTCCGAGAGACAGCATTGTCTTTCCTGAGACATTTCACCTGTTCGCTGTGTTATTCCGAATTCATGAAAATAATTTACAGTTGCCGTTTTCATGAAACAGAAAGAGAACCTCATTTTAAGAAAGATAAACACGCCTGTCAGGCTGACGCAGATCGGAGGAGGGATGTCTTTCCTCTTGACAGGCGAGGTGAGCACAGATGGACCGTTCCCAGAAAGCAGGGTCCTGCTCTGAGCTGTGAACCAGAAACCATCTTTCTTTCTCTTTAGCGCCGTACTGAGAAGAAAAAGAAAAAAACTTTCATGTTTTTCCAGCCATGATGTTTATAGGTAACCCTGGGAAATTCAGGTTACAAGGCAGCAGCGGTTTGGGGAGTTTTGTTTCGGTTTTTTATTAGTTCACTGCGACAACAATCTTAATGCATTAGGGAGTGGGCCTTGCTGGAGAGGGGGACTTTTTGGAACTGTGAAAATGTGAAAGTCCTGTATAATATCACTGTATTGGTTCAGACACCACTTCTGACAAGACTAACTGTGATAACATGCAGAGATGAATTTCAAGTGACTGTTTATACAAGATAATCTAGTCGCAGAACATGAGAAGAACGTGACCCCCTCCCCAGCCATGCACGCCTTCCCGGCCTTGTCCCAGTGGGAGCTCACGTGTAATTTCATGTAAGCCTTGCTCTCTGCTGGGTGGATCAGTAATTTCTGCCACTGCAGCTGCAACTCCTGAATTTGTCTTGTGGCACGTTAAATAACTCTGCTCCTGAACCCAAAGTGGTTAACTGTTGAGAAGACTCAGTGCAGAACCGTAGATACTCTAAGAAACCAAACACCATCCATTTAATTGGGTTCCTAACTTCTCTGCGCATGCGGAAGAGCTAAGATGCTTTTGACTGTGTACCCACTGCGTTCTTAACTCCTTGCTTGTTCTACCTGTGCTACTCTCCCACGCCGTCCGTGTGCACCATGTGAGATGCCATGTCCAGAGCAGTATCACACAATATCCTTGCACGAGCCTGGCCGATGACTTCTCCTATTCTCACATGTGTGCCGTGTTCAGCACTCATAACCACAGCCCCTTCCACCTCGGCTGTCCCTCTTTCAGACCCCTACTCTGCAATTTCACAGTCTGCGTGTACTCGGCGGGCATCTCCAGGAGGAGCTGCCGTAGGGGAGCTGTGACCTGAGCGTGGCACAAGCACGCTGAGCCCTGTGCCTGGGTTAGGGACTGCCTGCACAGAGATGGACGGCTCTTCATGGTAGTCCTGACAGCAAGGGTGTTGTGAGCTAGGTTGGAGGGGATGCAGCACGTGCAACAGAGAGTGTGAGGATCTGGGGATGTTCAAATATTCCCCCTCCAGGCTGGCATAGGCAGGATATGAATGTCTGCTGTGCCTTCATGTTATGGGAATGGGGGATCACAATGGCAGCCTTGGGCAGATGAATTATAACTGAAGTCATACATCTGGATTTTCTAGATTATTTTTATTTCAATACCTTTTATTTAAGTTTATTCTACCTGGAAATAGTACAGAAATATTGTCACACAGATTCTTCTATGGTGGTGCATATAACAACTTATGCGTATCATGCCACATAAATTGTATGTCAGTTGCATGAGGGATCCTGATCCTTCAGTTGTTGAAGAGAATGCAGTTGGGTTGATCTAATTTAGGTATTTTGAATCTTTCTCTTGAGGTGTTTTTACACAGTCAAGACTGAGAAGCTGAGTTATTTTCTTCCTAGTAGTATGAGAAACCTACAGTTTGCAGTAAAACTTCTGTTTAGGTGTTTGGTTTTTTTTTAACAAAAAATGTGTCTTAATATTTAATGCCATTGTAAAGAACTTGGTCATCCAGCGAAATATGGAAGGAGATATTGCAAATTCAGACTATTCATACCACTTACCAAATGCCTTACACCTTTTGAAGGACGGCTCTGAGCTGCTCTAAGAGCTCCTGGGAGAGAAAGACAATGGCTGTTCACTGCAGCCACACATTTCCTTGATTGTGACACTGGGACACTTTATTCGTACAGCTGGACTGCAGCTTCGGAGGTGGTGGAGCGCACAGCTGTGCTGACTCAACACCGGCGTGGGAGCCCAACTGTGACGGTCACACTTTGTTTGCAGTTTCCTCCCTGCTGCCAGGGGGGAGCTTTCACCTGGCAGGGCGGTGCGGACGCCTTTCCCTCCCCGCAGCGCCTGCCCTGGGCGGGGGCGTCCAAAAGCCTCCAGAAAGTCCCAGAATTTTCCACCCGTTCACGCGGGAGGGTGGCAGTATCCAGCGGGGTGGACAGGCTCCTGAGACGGGGGATTTATCTGCCTCACGTAATGATGTTCGGAGAGGCTGGAGGCAGCTCCAAAGAAGGTTGCGTGCAGTTGCTAGCTAGGGCCCGAAAGCACTAATGTCACGTAGGCACCACATTGGGTTTGGGTTGGGGAGCCTGCAAGCGAGCACAGCTGTACCCTGCAAGCGAGCACAGCCGTACCCTGCACG
>NW_008794431.1:2215877-2231054 GCF_000699145.1 Aptenodytes forsteri | reverse complement strand
AGCACAGCCGTACCCTGCAAGCGAGCACAGCCGTACCCTGCAAGCACAGCCGTACCGTTTCTAGCTCACACCCTCAGTTCTGCGGAAACGCGTTGCGCACAGTATGCATGCTCTTTGGTAGCCCTGTATGTTTTATACGCGAGCATTGGTACACTTGGCTCCCTGGCGTCTCTAGTTTTCTCCTCTGTCCACCTCCTTCCTTCAATCCCGTGTTTTCTTTTCTCTTTTTTTTTTTTTCCTGGGCTAGGTTTGTGGTGGGCATAATGGAATGAGTTAAAAGGTGCCAAATTAAATTAGTTCACAAATTTGGAAGAAAGCCAGTCAGGAAATAGCAACTGCTTTTATAAGAAAGCATGAGAGAGGGGGGGGGAGAGAGAGAGAGGGAGACGGGGAGGATCTGTCTGCCTGTGTGCATGTGCAAATGGAAACCCTGTGCCCAAAACCAAAGTCATTCAATTTTGGATCGATGCAACACATTTGTGAGTGATTTCTAATGCTTCTTCCTGGAAAAATCCCTTGTTTGTTCACAGAAACAGCCAGATGTACAGCACTCATTGGGAACAGGATTAATTTCTGTGTTGGTATTTTGTATGTGTTAAGGTTATATTGCTACGCTGATCAGTGAAGGAGCTACCATCTATACCTTATTAATTTGATGTAAGAGTGCACAGTAGAAAATAAGCGCAATGTATTCAGCCCACTAACTACATAGTAATGGTCTACATTGCTTTAGTTCTCCGCTGAGCTTAGTAATGCTGCAGCCATGAGGAAATCTTTCCAGCTACAGCTTGCCTTTGCTTTACAAGTTGATCTCATTTCATTTGCTCATGTGACTTCCAGCAAAGTTATATCTGCGGAGGCTTCTTCTCACTTCATTTCATCCTGAACTTAAAATAGTCAAAAATCTTTTATATGGCTTGCAACAGAAAACAGCCGTGGTGGCTTTCAACCAATTACATCATGATTATGTGGTAATCTGTGTTTTCTCTGTGTTCAAAAATGTATTTTTTGCCACAAGTGCCTGTTATAGTAGATTTATGGAAGAAAAAGGGGCACACTTTCTGCTTTGTAAACTGAATATTTTATTATATTAGGGGCTTGCCAAAGTTCTCCTAATATATTTTGTGTCAGACTGTTGTGGGAAACAGTACAAAATGGAATACATTTCTTACTTTCTCATTATTACTAATCTCTGAAGAAAAATACGGATTATACTCCACCAGCTTGGTGCAACTCTAAACATCTATACGAGATTATAACTCTTGGGTAAATTTACTGTACTCCTTTAATTCTCCATTATCAATGGCACACAATGTATTGAAATACATTGCTTGAAATATTGAAGTTGCGGTTATTAAATGTGTTTTGAATCATTTGCATGTATGTACCTCTACTGAAGTTCTTCAGAGTTCTTTACAATGGCTACCTTGCTGTCTGCCTGTGTGCATGTGCAAATGGAAACCCTGTGCCCAAAACCAAAGTCATTCAATTTTGGATCGATGCAACACATTTGTGAGTGATTTCTAATGCTTCTTCCTGGAAAAATCCCTTGTTTGTTCACAGAAACAGCCAGATGTACAGCACTCATTGGGAACAGGATTAATTTCTGTGTTGGTATTTTGTATGTGTTAAGGTTATATTGCTACGCTGATCAGTGAAGGAGCTACCATCTATACCTTATTAATTTGATGTAAGAGTGCACAGTAGAAAATAAGCGCAATGTATTCAGCCCACTAACTACATAGTAATGGTCTACATTGCTTTAGTTCTCCGCTGAGCTTAGTAATGCTGCAGCCATGAGGAAATCTTTCCAGCTACAGCTTGCCTTTGCTTTACAAGTTGATCTCATTTCATTTGCTCATGTGACTTCCAGCAAAGTTATATCTGCGGAGGCTTCTTCTCACTTCATTTCATCCTGAACTTAAAATAGTCAAAAATCTTTTATATGGCTTGCAACAGAAAACAGCCGTGGTGGCTTTCAACCAATTACATCATGATTATGTGGTAATCTGTGTTTTCTCTGTGTTCAAAAATGTATTTTTTGCCACAAGTGCCTGTTATAGTAGATTTATGGAAGAAAAAGGGGCACACTTTCTGCTTTGTAAACTGAATATTTTATTATATTAGGGGCTTGCCAAAGTTCTCCTAATATATTTTGTGTCAGACTGTTGTGGGAAACAGTACAAAATGGAATACATTTCTTACTTTCTCATTATTACTAATCTCTGAAGAAAAATACGGATTATACTCCACCAGCTTGGTGCAACTCTAAACATCTATACGAGATTATAACTCTTGGGTAAATTTACTGTACTCCTTTAATTCTCCATTATCAATGGCACACAATGTATTGAAATACATTGCTTGAAATATTGAAGTTGCGGTTATTAAATGTGTTTTGAATCATTTGCATGTATGTACCTCTACTGAAGTTCTTCAGAGTTCTTTACAATGGCTACCTTGCACATTTACTTATTCTATATTTATAAAATACATAACATATGCTACACGATATATATTAGATACATTATACATCTTACATCAGTATAAAATAAAGTATAAAGCTAGAAACCAGGAGAAACTAAGTAAATGACTTGCCAAAGCCAGGGAACAACTGTGCGGCAACGTTAACGATGCAACATTAACAATAAAAATCAGGAACTGTGATTCTTGGACCTTTATTCTAACCATTAAGCAGTAGTTTTCAATTCTACACTAGCATTTTACAAAGGCTTGTTGTTTTGGAGAGGAAATGCATAATGAAACTGCATTGAGGAAGTCGTCTTCAGCTTCCCAAATCTGAAGTACTTTGATTGAAAGTACCGTATGACCACAGCTCCTTTAGAGACTTGATAACGTGATAAAGGCAAGTAAATGAATAGGTGGGAAAAGCCAAATATGTCTTCGGTACAGGAATAAATGGTAGCCAGAACAGTAGTTATCTTGCTGCTCTCTCCTTCCCATGCTCTTTTCCAGCTTTCAGCATCCTAATGATATTGATCACTGGCCATAAGAAAAAAAGAGAAGATCACTTTCTTCATATGAAACTGAAAATGCTTGCTAAGGCTGAGATGAGGGGAAAAGGATAATTGGCTCTTCAAACTTTGCTCGTCTTTGCTCATAGTGTAATAGATTAAGTGACAAATTTCAGGTATATTTACAGTTAATCTCATAACTGGATGGGTGAAGGTCGCTCAGTCCCAGAAACTGGCTTCTAGTCTGGCTGAGCAGTGAAGCGCAGATTGCTGAAAAGCCTCTTTGCTCTGAAAATGAAGAGGGCCCTAGACAAAATATTGGCAATTGACTGGACAGAGGAGCACTTGTTCCACTAAGAGGAGAGATCAGAGCATCTTTCAAAAGAGAAGTACTTCTGGAGTTCAGTATGGGACCTGACACCATTGAGTTAACTTTAGATCTTGGCTTTCTGCTCATGTTTCTCCTCATCTTCCTTCTCAGTCACTTTTATTCTTCAGATCGCTAATAGAACTAAATGCTTAATAATTTTGTAACTCTAACTAAGCTTCTGGCCTAGCACTTATTTACAATGATTGCAGCTAAAATCCTTTCATTAATGACCCCTCGTAACTCTTGTACTTAAAGAGGAAAGAGCCGTAAACAGACTGTGTAAAGATACCAAGTGAAACGTCTTTCATGTGTTTGCGAGCTGAGACTCTTTTAATCTACTTGGCTTTCTGGGCACTTTGGGATGCTTTTCAGTTAACAGCACCTTCCCTCACTGAGATCAAAACGATAAAAGTAATTCATCTGTCTTACATGGTATTGATAAGGGGTTTATTTAGCCACAGTGAAGTAATGTTTTGTGAACAGCATCTTGTGTTCCAGGTTTCCTTTTCGCCACAGTACCATTGCGTCTATTTAGATGCACTCATCCAGAGGGGCTAGCTGTTTTGCAGTCTATGTCACCAATCTCACAAGTGTTTCTAAAGCAACCAAGAGATGTATTAGAGCATCTTGCTTCAGGTAGATCCCTTGAAGATGTCCTAGTGGTGAATAAAAATCATATAAAAATATGATATATCATGCATAGTGCGTTTCTGAGAGGAAAATGGGCCCCTGAGTTTTTGGGACTGGGAGATAGATTGCATTTCATTTAAATGAATGCTTTGCCTCGTTACTTAAGTAGGCAACCTTGGGAAAACCTCATATTCTGAGCTTTATTTCAAGTTCAAATGAATTATTCATATGATTATTTTTCTTTCCTCGGTACCACCTTTCTTCATTCCATAGTCTGACAATAAGTAATATATCTAACATGCCTGTACTTTTGGACGAAGGAAAACACACTCAACAGTGAACTTATTTTGTGTATGGCAATCAAAGTTCAATAAATATAAAGAATTAATCTGTTTTTCATTTATACAAGCACAAAAATGTATTTAAGAAAATTCAGTTTCCTTTATATTTTACACTCTTTAAACTCCAACTTGGCTTTAGTGACTTTTTTTCCAACTTAAAACCTTGTTAGCCAAGATTCAAACTGAGTGAATTTTTATTGCACAGTTATAAACCATTGAGGGGGGAGAATTATATAATGGAAAAAAGTTGAAACAGCCTTAACTCTAAAAGTGCAAATAGCATACAGCACCCATTAGAGAGAAAAAAAGGTCATCGCTAATATTTTCATCAACACACTCCTATAATGCTTTAAAATGCACCCAGGGTGCATTTCACAGGTGGAATCAATGAATATAATTAAGGAGTAATGACCAATGGGGAGGGCATTTCCTGACAGCTAATGACTAGTTGGGGTAAAAGGTATGGTGAAACCACCGGGCTTGAGTTTCACAGGTCATTAACTGCCAGGAAATGCCAAACTCCAAGGTCATCATTACAAATGCAAGCTGTGAAAATCCAAAGATGTAAATAAAACTAATTAATATTTTTATATATTGAAAATGTAGCTATGGAAATGTTCACTGCATCTGATACCTGTTTCTGTTTATGGGACAGGCCTTCTCCTTGTTGGCTGCAGATGGCTCAGCCACGGGAGCCACGTGAAAGGGCAGCGTGATGTTAGCTGCCCCATCCCATGGAGTTCACAACACGGGGAAAGCCCGATGGTTGAGCCTGAGACTTGGTCATCATGAAAGAAGATATGCAACAGGTGAAGACATTAAGCAAAGGAAAATAAGTATGCTACATTTGTTATTAGGCTCAACGTTAATTATAAGCAGAAAGATCATGTTAAAATATCTACTCTAAAGGTCAACTTCCAGTCTCAAAGTCAAGCTCAAGTCTTATTTTTCAGCACCTTGTTTATGCTTTCCTGCAAGTAAAAATATTCTACTGATTCCCCATCTGACCCTCCTTTCACCAAACTTACCGGGTGCAGGTGGTGGGTGCAAGCAGAATGAGGACATTTTGGAGAAGAGAAAGGGGAATATTGGGGTCCTGCTGATGTTGAGGGTGTGGTGCTTTGACTCTGGTGGCCAGATGGGCATCCTGATACTCCTAGCTGTACGAGAGGAGGAAGAGAGGGCAGAAATACCCAGGGAGATGTCACCTTTATAATAACCACCCAGGAAAAGCTGGAAGATGCTTGGTCTCTGTTAACAGTGGTTTGGATATGCTTCCAATTTTTTCTTTTTGAGCCTGACAGCTGCCAAGACCTTCACCGGTTGTTACTTTACATACTGGGAAGCAGGTCTCAGTGATTATTTATCCCAGCAGAGCACAGCCTCCAGTATTTTTCAGCATAACCTGTATGGTGAAATCTTTGGCTAGTTCAGTGATTTAAACTGAAATACCATCTGGTAGCAATATAAAGTCCAGTGCAATCACTCGCTGAGTCTGGTGAGAGGTGAAACGGAAGAGTAGGAAAGGATTGGTAAAAAGATACGACTAGAAAAGAAGAAGTTCTGTATCAGCAATAGTATCAGGGCACTGCTATTGTCAAAATACTGTCAGGGTCAGTCTAAGAAATTCCACGGTATGTCTTCTCGGTTCCCTCTTACGGTTAAGTTTTATGAGGGTACTGTTCATGAAAGAAAACACATAGCTTTAAGGACAAGAACCAGGGTTCTCCTATCGTAGAAAACTATTTTCCTTTGGTGGAAGATGACTGTTGCCATTTACAAATGCGTAATAATGAAGGGGAACAAATAACATTCATTATAATTCTCTTGAACCAACAATCGGAGTCTGTTTAAAAGTCAAGTGTCTAGCAGTACATGAATTAACTTGACAGAATTAGGAAAATACTATGGAAACTGGAAAATGTACTACATAAAGCTGACTCTGTTTTCCCAATTCATACTCCAGTGCATTTGTATAATTTTTATACATAAATGAAGCATTGTGTAATCTGTGTAAATCATTTATAAGTACTGGGAGCTGTAGTATCTAGAGCATGAAGTGTATGGAGCCAGAGAAAAAGCTCTGAAGAAACAGTAATGTTAATGTGATGACTGAGAAGTAACCACATATCTTGACTGTCTGTAAAATAGAAAAATGTTAACTGTTACACAAAAGGCATAATTATTATAGTACGGCTTTTTCACAGCTTTTGAGGACAGTATATATATCGTCATGATTTTGTGTAAATATGTGCATCAACCTATGCACCAGTTTGAGAGCAAACAAAACTTTTGACCTTTTTATTTTAACATCTATTTGTTTATTATTATTTTTCTACTATCACTCTGTGAATGGGACAGCAAAATGTTCCCATCTCATGTAGTTTCATGTAACTTTTATTAACATTTGATCTTTAATTTGGTGAAACTCCATTTGTAATACATCTTTCCTGTGAACATTGTTTAAATTAATTTCTTCAGGTTTCACAGACATAATGTTTTAAATATGAGTTTCCTAGTGCTTGCTGTGTTCTGAAAGACAGTGATCAGGACAATAGGAGCCTTAGGTTTTGTTCTTTAAATGAAGAAATCCTGTAGAGGCCTCAGCTGTTGAGCATGTTCAGAAAGCAAATACCCAAAGGCTCCATACTCAAAACCTGGGAAAAAAACTCACGGCAAACTTGCTCAAGATACAATGCACAGCACCTTTTCCTTATTCAACAAAAATCTCCTACTTTTAAACAACGGAGTTTTTACCTGCCTGCCATTGTCCAGTAATTCTGAATAACTTATTTGTTACAAAAATGATTTTTTGCCAGGACAGTCAAATACTATGAAAGTAAAAAATCTAATATAGATACAACAGTCTCACATAACAACAGGATGGATCCTCAGTAAGTTTCGACATGAGAATGTCCAGAAGCATAAAAATAAGTTGATATTCAGTAAATTAAACCCGTTTTGCATGTTGCAGAAAGAGTGAGACTTAGAGTTCTAAAAAAGAAGAATGAAATGGCTTTAAAAAGAGATGGGGGGCTCAACAGAAGAAAGAAGAGAGGATGGTTAAGGGAGAAATTGATGAAATTTCTATTAAAGGCCAACCAGAATGGAGAAGGAATAATCAATTCATAAGGTTTAGTACCAATTATCCTGTTTGAGGGCTTTCAGATGGTCCCACATAATACCATATTTCTTTATTTTTCCTTGGATAACTGCAGTCCACTCTTCATAGACTGCAATTCCTTGTGTGTGACATCCACAGTATGAGCAGTGGTTCAGATCTCCAGCACAAAACAACAGTATAACAGTTTGCATGGGTAAGTAAATAGGGACACCCGAGCTGAATTTCCTTGAAGTGAGCTGACTTGTAAATTTTGTTCTGGCAATGCTATGGTGTTTTAGTGTGTAGTATGGGTCACCAAAGGGTTCTTTGTTGGGTTTCAAGAACAAATTCAGTCAAAAACCTTGTCTTCCTGGATATCTTCATAGTACATGCAGAGACCAACCACTTTCCCCAGCTTTTGGCAAAGTATGAAGTACCACTATTCATTTCCAGGCCAGGGATATTTGAAACTTGGTTGTTAACAGCCTAATAAAAAGTTTTCTCTTGAAAAATATGGACAATTGATCCAAATTGTAATCTATATTTATCCATTAAGCATGATTCCAAGATCATCATTTCAGTGCTCTGTCATGACTGTAAGAAGCTGCCTCACTGTGATGAAACTTTTGCTAGATTTTTGTAGGGTGTAGATATGAACCTGGCTTTCTCACTTGCTCCTTTTTAAGACCGTAAGGAACAAGGAAGTTAATTTCACCGACTGATTTAGAGCTATGTTTTCCACAGCAGACAGCTGCTGAAAAAGCAACAACCCACCCGTTTGCTGACACAGGAATCAGATTAATCAAAAAGAGTTGTATTTTTTTTTCCCTGACATAAGGCTACATAATCTCTGTCTCCAAGAGTTAGATGGGTCAAAAAACTTCTTTCTAGTTAAGCTTTTTGGTTGGAAATGGGATTACCATAGGACAGAGTGGTCCTACAGAAAGTAGGCAAAAACTTCAAAGGCAAACTTCTCATTAGAGGTTTGGCAAGTAAAACACGAGAAGCCTCTGCCAAGCGTCCTATGTCCAGCAGTGCCTAGCATCCTACGCAGAATGAAGTCTAGTGAAATTTTTGATACCTTATTGAGCTAAAGAGGCCATAAAAAAGTAGTGTTTATAACATGTACGTTGTGCCAGAGACCAAAATGAATCCACTTGCTCTCTCCCTGTGTGAAGGATAAAGAGGGAATTCATGGCAGAGAAATAAAAGAAATTACCTCAGGCTTACAAGATATTTTTTTTTGTTTGAAACTTTTTTATATGCCTTATCAATTAATTACCATAAAGTAATGTTTATCTTTGTTGCATTTCAGTGGCAGCTCTGGCTTCTTATGATTTCTTTCCAAAGTAAATGTTTGGGCCTTTTCGACAAAAATGACAGCATATACCATTTCCATTAAAAAACAAAGTTGTACAAGTCATGTAAACAGCTTTTACAGACTCCGTAGTCACCTATGTATGTTTCTGTAAGCGGACCAAAGGACACAGAGCTCTGCCAGTGCAAAAACTTTAGCTGGTGATTTCGGCTGGCGACCAGCACCGCAGCCCGGTGTGCGTGGGCAGGCGCAGGGTGCCGGTGGCCGGGCAGCCAGGGTCCCAGCTCACCCCTCCGCTCCCGCAGCCGGCGGGGTGTCCCCTGCACCTGCATGTGCCCATCCTCACCTGAAGCTGCTGCCCACGCAACAAGGCTGGGTCTTGCTTCCACCCTCGGCCGAAGTTGATGGGAATGGTTTTTGTGAACTTTGGAGTGCGGTGAGATACTCACCATGAAAATTTTCATTAATAGGCTGAAAGGCCCATTGGGGAAACTCTCTCTTCATTCTCTCTATGCACTGAGGTAGCCTGTTATCCAGGGAATTTCCTTTTTCTTTTCTTTTTAACAGTATTTTAAGCATATTTTTTATATTTTTATATGTATTTTTTAATTTTATATTTTACATATTTTTTTTAATATTTATTTATACCTATTTATGTTATGTAACATCACATGCAAAAAATGCTAGGAAACACACATGTTATTCTTCAACAGCAATATATTCGTAGGACTATAGCTTGTGTATGTGATTTAATATGTATACATATATCCTTGTTATACCATCTAACCACTATTTAGTTGTCGTTCATAATGTCAGCAACATGCTGACTTTGTCTTGAACTTCAGCCTCTAAAGCAGATCACTAAAAGCCGCGTGCTTACACAGAGGAGGAAGTTGCTATACTATCTTGGAGTTTTTATTATGAGAGAGCATAAATTTTAAAACCCAGAATGCCTTTTTGATTTACTGGGCTAAGACGAAGATGTTCACAGCGGTTTTAAAGCTTTCTGTGGGAGGGTCTAATGCCTATGTATAAAAGACCAATTCAAGCAAACCACCTTTACTGCTGTTAACTCACATCGGTCAGAAGGTAGCACGAAGCTTTCAAAACCAGTGGTTTAAATCAATATCCAAGGCTGTGAAAGAGGCTATCTGAGAAAATCAGGACCGGTACGCTTCTACCAGATCACTTTTTTGCATTGAGGAGCTCTGACCGAAGAGCACAGTGGACACTTGTGACTCAGAAGTCACCTCAAAGTGAATCTCAAATTAGCTGGTAAAATCTCTCATATAGATTTCCTCTGCTTAGGGTTGATTTGCTTTGATGGAAGTGTGTCTTGAAATACACTGTATAAGCTATGCTCCAGTGGGAAATACAAATATATACTTTCTTAGAGTGCATTCATGATATTTTGAAGCAAAGTTGTAAGGACGTGTTAAATGGACTCACCAACTGTGTCCCGTCTCTCCTTCCCCTTCTCTTCCCGTTAATGCAACGCTAAAGGTCTGAAACCCTGAGCTTGCCACCTCCTTCAGGGGGATTAATTGTCCCACTGCAAGGGAAGTTGGGGGAAAAAAAAAAAAAAGCATAATCTTTTGTTGCTGTTCTGTGCACTTTGTATTACTTAAATTGCAAAACTTGTTTTATGCTGCTTGGATGGTAGCTCTTTCCCCACTGAAATAATGTCCATTCTGACCTTGCTGGCTTAGTTTAGTTGATTGCTACAGGCCTTTCCCTAATTTTCCTCTTCCATTCATCCCTAGTGCCCAACCGATAGCTGTAGGAAAAAAGCTCCATTACTTTTGTTGTCCTTTTAGTCAAAAAACTTCTGCTGGAATGAGTGCCACTGCTAAGAAACAACTCGCGGGCATTTGTCTGTATAGCCACTCGCAAATGCTTATTATTATGTCAGGAAGTTATCAGGGCAAGTACGGAGCAGCGTTGCCCTTTTGAGTCCAAAAGTTCTTTCACTGACATAAGACGCATCATTGCCACATCAGATGTCACTCTCCTTGCTAAAGATTCCTGCCACAAAGGGCTTTGCTCGGGATTTGCTCTGAGGAGTCACCAGTGCCATGCAGACAACCGTTTGCATAGGGCACGCGAGTCACAGGAGGATGAAACTCTGGTGGTCTGAGTCTGTTTAAAGCCTTAGGTCAGAGTTTCGATCTATAAACATTCTCTTGTATGTTTATGTTTTTACACAGCTTGATTTATTGGAGGTGAAAAACACTGTATACTAACTTTTTTAAGCTGATTAATTATTGTTGATAGTAGAATATGCTCATCAGCAATAACTCAGATGATCAGCGCATAACACCGTACTATTATGTTCATCTGCGTGATGAACTCTTCGGTTAAACGTCAGAAAAGCAGCCGTGGATTTTCTCACCTTTTGAAAAAAATCAATTTCATAATTATAATGTTGCTGTATTAAAATATAAGTCTCCAGAACAGATGAAATGTCTCTATTAAATTTCTGTCTGGGTGAAATCACAGTCCTCTGGTACACTCAATGGGTGTTTGCTCATAGATTTTCAGTGTGAAAAGAACTTTATATTGGGTGCTGGGAGTCATTCCTGGGTCTTCACTCTAGACACAGAGACTTACTTCATGTTTAGGGTAAGACATTTAAACTTTGGGCTGTAGTTACAATTGCGGTAAAATAATACTTTACTTCTGCTTGTAAAGCACAATAAAAGCTCCATGTTTGTTTTAAAGTGAAATATATTAATATATAGCAAGATCGTTTTCGTACATGTACGCTTATGGTGTACCTCTGTGTACAAGGCCGTTCACAGATATGCTACTGCAAGAACTATTGAGTGAGCTGTATGGTTCGGTTCCAGCGGAGTGCTTTATTCCCAAAACAAAGGGGTTTTGCACAGCTGCTGGTCAGACACAGAAGGTATCTGCGGTTCTGCCTTATGCTCGCTGCGGCCGTCCCGTTCTTCCGCCTCTCCTGCCCCAGGGCGAGAAAACGAGTTTGTGGGGCACTGACATCCAGTGTGATCTTCTTTCAAGGCTGAATTTTTCAGTAGCAGCGCTTTAGGAAAGGCAGTATGTCTGCCACTAAAGCACAATTTTTCTTTTTTTTTCTATACTGAAGTTTAGTAATTTTTTTACGTGTTCTTATCATTGCTCACTACTAGAGCAGCACAAGCAAGACCTGTAGCCTTCTGAGAGGCTTCTCTTTCGTTTCCATATCTATGGCATCAACTGCTCATATTTTATAAATTATTCAGTGTACTGAAATAACTTTTTTTAAGTCCAACTATCCTTTTTTCTCATAAGCCAGATTTACTTCTTTCAAATGCAGAACCTCCTAACCTTGTAGCTAACTTGAGATGTGGAGCAAAGAGTACCATTGTTGCTGTTCAATCCTACACAGTTCAAGTTAAGCTTCAAGTACATAAATGTAATCAAGTGATAATACAGGGATGAAAGAGATTTCTTTGGGTGTATCTAGCAACCCAGTGTTTGCTAGTAAAAATAAAATCGGCACAAAACGTTGCTTTGAAATCCAAAATCAGTAATTGTTTTTTAATTGTTAACCTCCTATTTTGAAAAAAAAAGTTAACCATGTTGTTCCTTTTTTTTTTTTTTTTGATCCATTTGTAGGCAGAAGTGTGTGTTAGTTATTTTATGATGTGTGATCTAATCACAGGTACAAACAGTTATGGCACCGTAGTCATACGTAGGAACCATCCAACGTCAAAAAGCAAACAGCCTCTCTGACTTTCACTGTTACACTATTTGGAAGAAATTTAGCTCCTGGACCTGAAGTAGCAAACAGGCATGAAATGCGATATTGTTCAATGGTGAATTTCAAACCTTTCACAGGGGGAATCCAAGAGAAAAATGACCTCTGAGCAGCCAGAAATCACTGGCTGCCAACTGCTGACATCTGTACTTCTGGTGATGCTCTGAAATTCCTGACATATGAGGTTGAGCAAACAGAGTAAATTAATAAACCAAACATAATAACTCTGGATTTCAGCTCAGTTTCTTCGTATTAAAAATAGTGAGCAGAAAGCTTCAACATGGCAACTGTTTCTGAAGAAAACACGTCTTGCTTTGATATCACTCCGATCCTGATTCAGCTCTGTGTTTGAATCGGTTAATACCTCCAGATTCAACCTTCCATGCCATGGCGAGGAAGTGTTCCCTCGCTGACCTGATCTCGCATTCTTTCAGTGTGAGATTTTCTCAGTCTTGAGATATTCTTTACTAGAAACCCAGAAGTTCGGGGCCCAAATCAAAACTTTCAGCATGGTCAGTCCAGCTCCAAATGTTATAGCTCAATTTCTTTTTGTTCATGACTTTCATACCGATACTCAAATAGCTACGGGGAAATCCAGTGTATAACCATCATTTTCCACTTTCTGCTACAAAGTTTTTATCTTTCTGCATTTGTTTTTATGGTAGGATAGTTTCTGGTTTGAATTTTATCTAGCATAAAAACTGCCTTAAGGAGCAGACCTAGATACTATTCTATTATTCCTTTCAGATTTTGGCTGAAACTGAAACATGGAGGAAAACCAATTGTCCTCCTTTTTCCTGTTCTGAAAGATAAGTGTGACATGAAGCACATGCCTCTCTTAAATGCTCTCGCATGTGCCTAGCATTTTAGGTCAATAAACCCAGCTCTGGAACAAGGCTGAGGCAAGCATTATGGATTAAGGATTTGTCATGAGGGCCAGATTCCAGGCAGAGGTTTCTTTGTTCCTCCAGAAGAGTTTATTCATACACATTACTCCTCTTTTTATGCCTCTGCTTTTCTGTGCTTAGCCCCTAGATACTAACAGGGTGCAGCCGTGCTTCCCCACTGCCCCCATGCCTTCCCCATGCGCTTCATCCCTTGCAATGCAACTGTTCAAAGGATGTAGATATGGATGTCCATGTCAAGTCTCCCTTGGCAGACTGGAGGACGTCGTCGCTTCTGTGTTTCCAGGACTCCCAGCAACCCAGAACTTGCAGCTTCTTTGTTGTCTTTTACACATACGTTGACCTCAACAGGCATCTGTGCTTTTAAACACTTTAGAGTTGTAGCACCTAGAAGCATTTCCCACCAGCGGAGGTGCTAAACTTGTTCTTGGCGACATTGCTTTGGGCCGTTTCTCAGCTTGGGCCCAATGCCAACCATCTGTGTGACACCAGGTAGCGTCTCATTATAGGCTGAGTGACAAAACGGTTCGTGTACTACCAAACTCACTGACTGTTACAAGACAGCAGCAAAGGGGTGGTACCCGGTGCAGCCAGATTAGAAGAAATTAATTTTTTTTAGAAAAAGGTATGGACCTCCATACTACTGTTCCAGTTAGCTGCTACTTCACGTCCTGAGAGAAAGCTGGGCATGTGCTGAAAAAGCCCTTTCATACTTCAGCCACTCTGTTCACATTTTAAATCTCTGTTGTTTTGCTGTGCCTCAGTGAAAACCTCTATCTTCTAGGAGAGGCTGAGTAAGAGTTGCTATTTGTTATGACCTCTTGGAAAGTGGCCAGTTCTCATTTGAAGTGAATTGTATTATCTAAGCAAAATCTGTCCGGATAGCATTTGCTGTTTTTCCTTTGTTGCCTGCCTAAGGACACCAGGAATAGGTGCACCAGACATTCATATATTCAGTTAACAGTTAATCAATTAACAGTCGATCCAAGCCTTTCAAGAGAAGATCCACACAAAGCAGACAATGATTTCAGCCAGCTAAAGCAAATTAACTTACTATCAGGCAGATGAGACTTCTTATGTGGCTTTTAAATTACATCCACTTTCTGCTGCTTCATTTTCAAGCACCCCATTCTCTTTTTATTCTGCTGGCATGATTTCTGTCCCCGAAAGGGAGGTGGCAATGGCTGCATGAGCCTGTTCAAGGAGCAGAGAGCACCAGGGCAGGAAAGTCGGGAATGCTTGGCTGAAGACAGGCTTAGTTTTGCCTTCCAGTGCCTCCACTCCTGGGGATTTTCTGTTACTAAATAATGCTCGTAATGAGATTTAAGTCTCCCATAAAAATAATTAAATTAACTCTGTCGAAAGACTGTTTTCCTTTCTGACAGTATGATGGGAGATTAATGATCAATTGATTGCCTGTTCCTTTCTCTCACCCCTTTAAAAAAATATGTTATAAATATAGATTTAAAAGGATATGAGAGAGGTGAGAAAGGAAAATTATGGAAAGACTGGGGCCTTATTATAGGTCTGAAGAGTCTCAAGCACAGCCTGTGGCTCACCATAGGAAAAGCTGAGTGACCAGCGTTGGCAGTCAGAACCGACTGCCTTACGCACTTCCCCACGGTTTGGCTTAGCTCCTATACCCCCATATTTTTGCCTTTCCTCAGCCTTGACAACTATATTGTTTTTACTTGTCCACTAGTGACATCCCAGTCAAAAAGTTTCTTTTTGAAATGGGAAGGTTAAGGAGCAGATCATCCTGAGTGACATCA
>NW_008794431.1:2176294-2215422 GCF_000699145.1 Aptenodytes forsteri | reverse complement strand
TCCAGTTGGTGGCCGGTCACAAGTGGTGTTCCCCAGGGCTCAGTACTGGGGCCAGTTCTGTTTAATATCTTTATCAATGATCTGGACGAGGGGATCGAGTGCACCCTCAGTAAGTTTGCAGACGACACCAAGTGGGGCGGGAGTGGTTGAGTCACCATCCCTGGAGGTATTTAAAAGATGTGTAGATGTGGCGCTTAGGGACATGGTTTAGTGTGGACTTGGCAGTGTTAGGTTAATGGTTGGACTCGATGATCTTAAAGGTCTTTTCTAACCTAAATGATTCTATGATTCTATGTTTTCAGCCCCCCGAACTGCTGGGAGGTGGTGAAGGATTAGTCTGCTGTAGGCGGGGACTTGTACAGCCTTCTTCAAGCAGAGAGTTTGGAGAGTAAATAACCCTGGGCGAACCAGTCTTAGAGGGATTGAAAGGGAGAAATCTCCTCACGCAAGGACAAGGAAAATGAAATGAAGTACTCTGAAAGAAAGTGTCTGGCTTAAGGCTTGAGTGCCAGCTTAACACCCGGGCAATGAAATAACAGGGAAAACGTGTGCCTCCACATAAACCTTGACCAGTGTGTTGACCTTGTTGTCCTAGGACAAACAGCCCAGCAGGAGAAAGAACAGAGTAGTCCAGTAGATATACGCCATCAGTGTTGGGTGCTAACAACGGTTTCATTTTGTATCAGTGGGACCAAACAGTGGAATTTAAGTTGCAACATGGATACCCTGGGAAATAAACTAAGCCTGCACATTTAGAATAAGTCACAAAAACTGCCTTGGGGCAAAATTCCACATTTACTTTAAAAACTCCTATTATGGGCAGCATTGGAGCTGACCTGGAGATAAGACTCAGTATCTGAGTCAGTGCTCTGACTTGACTCCTTATTGAGGGTTCCAAGCAGCTCTTTCTGCTGCACTGCTCTGCTGCGAGCAAAGTAGGACTCAAGACCATGATCAGTGGAAATGGGCAAATGTGCCTAACTGATATACTCTTCTCCATGCACTCACTATTTGGTGAGTGGGTAAAACATTTGGGGAGGGAGCGGGAAGTCATCGTAACAGGGAAGCAGTAAATACAGTGAGTAAGCACCCTCCTCACTTGCCTTATTCCAATAATGAGCCTAGAGTCACTAAAACTGGGAAAAAAAGAAGAAATACTGAAGAAATGTTAATTTGTGATATAGCTTTTCTAATTATCTGGAAAGAGAGCAGGGTACATGGCAGAAGTTTTGCTTCCTGGGTACGGGGGGGTGTTAGGAGAGAGAGTAAGCAACTCAGACCAGAAAATTTATCTCCTGGCCCCAGGCTCTATAAAACTGAAGACCTAGCTCCACAAAAGGCAGGGGGCATCTCCAGCAGGTTTTTCATAGGCCTTAGCAGCCAAACCTGAAATTCCAGCCTTCAAAATGCAGACTTGACTGCTTAATAGTCCTATAAACTCTGCAATCTAGATGTGCTTTGGTTTTAGAAACTCAAGTTCTGATTTTGCCTTGCAAGTATTTGATACCTATATTCCTTAAATTATCCTACCTGCCTGAGTGTGCAAATATATACATACACCTACAGGTGCATCCACCACATTAGACTGCATGTGAAATATAACAACACTCATTGCTTTCTTTTAAAACATATCCCAAAAAGAGGTGGAAGCGGTACCCTACTAATACCTTTTACCCCATGGTGAAAGGTTCCTTGCTTCTACGCTGTAGCTATGAGGTTCAGTGTAGGAAGCTACACTTTAAGGAGGCTCTGGCAAGTAGTGAGCAGCTGTGCAGAGGTTCACGTTAGAGCATGCACAGCAGGTGGAATTCAAATGCCAAAGGAAGCATTCCTCCTCTCTGATTTTTGAATGCTACATGGAACCAGAAGTAAATGACCCAAGAAAAATAGCCTGATGTGGAATAGTGAGGCAATGGAAAGCCCCACCAGAGCAGAAGGAGGATGATCTAAAAGGATTCAGCTGTGCTTCACTTCATAATAGCAACTACAGCTACCAAGAGAATGAAAACAAACAACTTCCTAATGATAGCACCTTCTGGAACACCTGGGTTAGATCTTGGCATTTCCTATTCCACATTTAGTGGATAAAAGGAGCAGTAAGTTCAGAACAGGGACTGAAGCTGAGGATGTTTCTCTATCCCAGGTACTGTCCTAATATTGAAGCAAAACTTCTATTCTCTCTTATTGACTCACCCCTTTAATGAAAGAGCAGTTGTTATTTTTACTTCAGGACCTAAGAATATCTTTCCATATGCCTACTAGAATAAGTAGAAGGAAATATGGTCTCTGCTCTGTGCTTTACTATGATTTCTGATGGAGAGTTTCTGGTCTCTAAATTCAAAAATATGTAGTTTGGAGTAAGGGGGTCATCCACATGCCTGCATTAGCAACCTGGAAAAATTAAAAACTCTAGAGATGACAGAGACCACCGCCTTGGGTGTGAAGCAAAAACTGTTCACGTGTTCTCTTAATCTGTTGCAATGTTTAGCAGAAACAGGCTTTTGCATTACCGGTGGCTCTATCACAGCTGAAGGAATTGTTTCTTTCTACTTCTGTGTTTTAAGATACACAGGTCCTTGAGATGTAGAATTTAAATCTCACTCATATCCTCAGTATTTCATGTTGAAAATCTTTAGGCACGTGCCTATGCTGTTGTTCTAGCATGCGATACTGAGGTAGCACCTTTTAGATCATCTGGTTTTAAGGATCACAACCTGAGGCAAGTTGCTCACAGAGTGTGTGTATATATATACTTATAGTATATAGGAGGCCTGGATGCGTAAGTGAAGGCTATGAGTCTTTGTGGTGGCCAGACAGCTGCATGTTTAGTACAGTGACAGTTGTGACAGACAAAATTACTCTGTATGCCTAGATTCTGATTCTGCAACATCTGCCCTCTCTGCTTAGCTAGAAACTCTTTCTCCATGGGGACAATATGATGAATTGTATGGCTTTAAACTGCTAAGAAACATTAAAGAATAGGGGTCTTTTTTTGCCTTTTAAAAAAAAAAAATAATAATTTGGCCCTGAGGCTTCTTATATGTTTACTTTGGCCCTAATGTAAAGGAGGCAAGTGAAATTCATTTCTGAAAGGAAATAATGTTACTTTTGCTTAGAAGAAAGGAAGTTACATACACTCCAAGAAGTTTTCTAGAGGCTAATTATCTCAGCAATAATAACTACAGTCTTAATGGACAGGTCTTGCTTCTGGTCATTTAAGAGAACCTTTTAATAACACTGTTCTTCGAAAAAATCTTCTGTATAATTTTATTACCACAGTTGGGATTGCCTACTGATTATTTTTAGCTGTCCTTTGAAGAGCTCCTGTCTCTCTCCCATGCCATTTCCTAGGGCTGGGGAATTGCCTCATGGAGCGAACATACGAGTTCTGACACTAGTTTAATAAACTATTATAGATGCTGCAGGTACTTTTGCCAGCTGTTCTCTAAAGGTATCTCCTGGAAAAAAAAAAAAATGTAATTCAGGGCTAAATCTGATTTTCCTTGTACCAAACATCTAGTGGCATAAGTCCATGAAAACCGGTCAATTCACTTCACTGATAGAGTCCAGAATAAAAGCAGTAGTTTATTGCTTGCTTTTAATATTTCTGATAGGAAAGGTATGTTCTTGAATGAAATATAAAATCACTGATTATTGGAGTTACTGACCAAAATGCCTGGGTATGTGATTCTTATAAGTAACTTGCAGATTTAATGTTCAAAAACTGAAGGTAAATTTCGTTTAGCCTAATTAATACCTCTAGAATTTCTCTGTGAATAAAGCAAGACAGAAAGTATGGTATATTTAATAGTCCCTCTGTTATTGCTGGCATTTTCAGATAGATATTTCCTAGAAAGTTCACGTCCTCTTCCTGGTAATGTCTGGTTTGCCCCAAGGTATTGGCTCTTTCAGTTATTAACATATAAGGTCTGACTTCTAATCGCGGGCACGCCAGAATGCAGAGTTTGCCTGGGTAGGCGGTTAGTTCTGCATATAACCAGCCCTTTGCATGTATCAGTTACCCTCTGAAACGGCATAATGGCAAAAGCACAGAAATAACTTCGTGTGTACACCTCTGAAAACCAGACCAGCGCTCTGAAGAATGAACAGCTGTATTTATTCCAGGTTTTCTTGTACCTGCCTGGAACTGGCTGAGCGAGCAGAAGTACCAAGTGGCACTGCGCTTCCCACGTACTGTCAGCCTTGGCTATAAGACCTGGGAGTAAGGCACGTCGTTTTGCTCTTTAGCAGTCTACTGAGCTTCAAATAAACACAGAGGCATAAACCGCATATAAATCATTTGGAAATATCTAAATATTAAGATTTCAGCTCCTTCAGTTCTTGTATTGTTTTTTTTATTCTCCTTCTATATTTTGAAATACATACTTAAACCATATACATTTCTAATTAATCTGGGCCGGTGATGGCAAACTTCTGGCTGGCACGTCAGCATTATCGCACAGCGCTGTTGTACGGCAGCGGACACCATCCCCTCCGGTCCCCACCGCTCTTCCTCCACCTTATCCTGGCCCCGCAGCTGGGGAGGATGAGCTGCCCCAGGGTCAGCTTCTTGGTATGAAACACACAGGCATGCAATGACTGGTAGGAGCTCTGTTTCTGGTCATACAGGTAAAATCCGTTAGAGGAAGCTCTCTCAGCTGGAATCCTTCAAGAGGTGAGCAGGATCTGGCCTGACCCCTTGGCCCTGCCACGTCTGCATGACTTAAACACTGTCCCGGCAGCAGCGGGAAAGGGCAGGATAGCGGAAAGGTTACAGGAGCATCTCCTCTTCCCTTCAGTCCAGCGTGGCTCTTGCCAAGTCACGGATGAGGGCTTGTGCCTGGCTGTGAGGGCACATCAGCAACAAACCAAGGAATGTTGTAATTACGTAAGCTGAGGGAAATTAGCGTACTCGAGGTCCGGATAGCCCCCACTGTTCATTGTCTCTCATGGTAGCAATAGCATATACTTTAGTTTAGAAGGACTTCCCAGAACAGCCTCCTTCTCAAGTGAATATTTCTATAGATGATGTAGACTTGCCATAGTATTTTCTGTTTATCTGTAGCTGAAAAGAGGGTGTATTAAATTACTTGGTAGCAGCTAGGATAGACCGTTCCATTTTGTCTTTATTAAATCACATGCCGAGGAAAGTTTAAACCATTTGAGCAAAACAGTGAATCAAAGTTCAGAGCTGTTGCAAACTCCACTGATTTCAGCTGAGTTATATCACTTTCACCAGGGTTGAATTATTTGTGAAAGCAAACCCTTCAAGGCTATTATTGTGGTAAAAGGAATGGAATCCCACATTATTTTATATATGATATTGTATCTGTTTTTTTCTACTTCAAGTCCTGTTCTTTACAAAAGTCTTCAGTTTAATTGGCTTCAAAGAAGAATTTGCCCACATTTAAGTTATCAAAACTTTAAGCAGAGCAGATAGGAGTAAAGCCAATTATTTATACTTTATTTTTAGTGGACCAAAATTATGAGAATATAAAAGGCAAAAAGATTAACCTAAACTCTCTAACATTTTAAGGTCTCAAAAAACAAGATTAGGACTTTGAAAAGCATCCAAGTAATAAATCCACAGAACCAAAACACACAATTTTAATAAGTTTATTACAAAGAAACACAAGAGCTGACGGGCACAGATGCTAAATTGAAAAAAACTTCAGCAACCTTTCGTGTTTGTGGGCTTTATATTTAAAGTGGCCAGATGTAATAAGCTGATGATGCAGTTTGATTCTCTGATGCCAAAGCCCGGTGAGGTGCTGGGGGAAGGGTAGAAGAGGGCTGGGAAGAAAAATGCTCCCAGCCTTCTGCCTGGTGTCTGCAAGCAATACGCAAAGCTTGTCATTTTCCCCTCTTTGGACAAAGCAAGCACTGAGACTATGGAGACATAAATTTGTCTGACCTGTGTCCTGAATGAAGTTGCAGAGGACCCAGGCTCAACGGGCTCCTGGCAAGACCGTGACAATCGTCCCTGCTCCTAGAGAGGGGCCAAGCTCCAGGTCCACGCAGCTGGGGCAGAGGCACAGATGCTAAATTGAAAAAAACTTCAGCAACCTTTCGTGTTTGTGGGCTTTATATTTAAAGTGGCCAGATGTAATAAGCTGATGATGCAGTTTGATTCTCTGATGCCAAAGCCCGGTGAGGTGCTGGGGGAAGGGTAGAAGAGGGCTGGGAAGAAAAATAAAATGCTCCCAGCCTTCTGTGTCTGCAAGCAATACGCAAAGCTTGTCATTTTCCCCTCTTTGGACAAAGCAAGCACTGAGACTATGGAGACATAAATTTGTCTGACCTGTGTCCTGAATGAAGTTGCAGAGGACCCAGGCTCAACGGGCTCCTGGCAAGACCGTGACAATCGTCCCTGCTCCTAGAGAGGGGCCAAGCTCCAGGTCCACGCAGCTGGGGCAGAGCCCCACGGGGGGGAGACTGTCCAATGTCTGTGGGGCAGGGGATGGAGCAGAGGTACTGGAGAGATACCCGGCCTGTGAGGGGCTGTACCCTCGCTGGCCCCGCTTGCGCTGCGGCTGGAGTGTGCCTCTCAATGAAATGTAACTACCGTTTTCAGACACAAATCTAGTCGTAAATGTAAACATCCTGAAATTTATTAAGATCTTTTTCAGCAGATCTGTTCCTGGGTTTTGTTCAAAATCATAGCTGCTGGCTTTTTGGGGAAGGGAATGTAACTTTTATTTCTCTATAGCTTTGCAGATTTTGCTGAAAAACAGAGGAGATGATTCTAATTCTTCTGAATGCCAATAGAGCCATTTACAAATGTTGAATAAGCTATTCTTTTGCAATCCACTGGAGACTTAATTTAGTCTGATGCGCTCACCAGGGAAAATAAATTCAGCTTTACTCTGAAACTTCTGGTTGCATCTCAGGACTGACAAAGTAATGCTCTAGAAATCAGCAATTTTGACATGGTAATGAATGGCAGATAGGAATAGTTTTGAGTGTAGTGCTTACTCCCAAGGCACCACATTTGCAGTCACTTTTCAGAGTAGAATTATGTTTTACATTTTTTTTTTTTATCAGGCCTGGATGTGGTGGATCTTTTGTTTTCCTGCTTTCCTGCAAGCCGTAGATCTCTGTGTTCATTTCATGTAATGAAACAAAAGGAATCAGACCCCTTTCCATCTCTTTCTTGCAGCCTTTTGTAGTACTTCTTGCTGCCTCTAAGAATTTGGCCATGAGACTCGTAGGTAGATAAGGAGCTGCGTCCTTTTCCCTGTGGTTGCAACCAATGAATGACAAAGGATATTTCTTTTTATCCTTCTTCCTACTCCTCCTCCCATTTCTTCCCTTGTCATGTTCACATTTATTTTGGGAAGTAACTAGACGGAAGAGCTTAGAAATGAGGGACCTATTCAGACCCAAGTGACGCATCACTGAACGTGGCATCACATTTTCCTATAAATTTATATTTAGCCTCTGTACTTGAATATCCCACTCAAGTTATACGGGTAGCACAAACTGACAAAGGTGTTAACTGATTGATTGGCGCAGTGGAGTAACTTCTATTTCATTCACGTCCTCCACCAGCTCTACATTTTCCATGCAGCTGGGCTGCCAATTCTCACACCTAACGGGTGAGCCCTTCTATTTTGTCTTGCTCGAGCAAAATTCCATTGGCATTTCCAAACTGATGCTTGCACCCAGGCATTTCCTAGCTCGCTGGGCAAGGTCCTGGAAGGTGAAGGAGATCCTGTGTGGCACAGTCTCGCTTACCAATTATTCTTTGTCTCACAGCCTTTCCAGGCAGTCCCAGTGCTCCTTGACTGTCATAGCCTTCTGACTGCTCTGTTTCATCTCCATTCAGTTCCTACAGTTCTTCTAAGAGCAAGAGCAACAGCAATGGCAAAGAAATGTAGATTCGCTCTTCTGACATGTCTCCAGCTTTACTGGGATCTCCTGCATGGGTTCTTTCCAGGCGCTGCTGCCAGCAGCGTGTTTTGGATAATGTTTTCGTGATCAAAATTATTCAATGCAAATCCTGGAGGCATCTGGTATTACCTGTACCTGAGGTGCCTTAGAGTTGACAGATGAAAATATAAATCCAATACTATGATGGAGCTGAGGAAAAGAATGGCTCCAAAGGAAGAGGAGGATATTCTGTCCACTCTGGTTGGTTTTTGCAGTGCTAAGTGGTACGGTCTGGAGTAGATATGGTTCTTCGCTGGTTGTCCGTGGGTATAGGATACGGTCACAGATTATGAAGTTAGAATTTCTGGGGTCGGTGTTTGTGAAATTAATTTTCCATCCCAGCAGCTCAGCCATTCTGGGGACGCGCCTGTGTATCCCATCGCAGCTTTATGCTTTAGCGACAGCAGGGAAGGCACGCTTCAAGATCGCCTCCGCGCCATCCGCTCAGCTTTTGCTCACTGATTTGAGGAGAAGAAACAGGGCTGATCAGTCAGAAGAAGGATGCAATGGGCCAGAGTGCTTGTAATTTTGTCTGCCCCAGTCGGACAGAGAAGTCGGAGATACAAAACTGAAGGTGCAAAGACTTAAAAAAGGAGTTTGGCAAAGCCTGGAAAAGACAGAGAGGCCGATAGATGATTGCGCTAGGCTGTAGCCTTAAGTGGTTTTCAAGTATTGATGGAATTAAAGGGGGGAAAAACATGCTTCCAGGTTTTTTTATAATATCTGAGAAGCACAGGATAAGAACTCTGCTTGTTTTATCCCCAATTTTGGCCTTTTGTCCTGTGCACTGAGAGGCAACTTTTACCTAAAATTACCAGCTCTGCACATGGTCTTTTCCAAGCATGAACTCCTGCAGAGACTATAACATTGTACTATTTATACATGCAAAAATAACTTCTAAAATGGATTTTTCCAGGTGCAAATTCAATCATCTGTTTAGCCAGGTGTGAGAATCTATCAGCTGTGCACGCAGGTGTCAATGCTTGAAAAATTATCCAGTTTACTCCTCCATAAAGAGTTTGCACAGGGGCCTGTGTCACTTAAGTCTGTCTTAGGCTGCATTTTGAGGATTTAAGTAGAATTTGAATGGTGCTTTCTGTGCCGAAGGCCCTCTGCATAGGGCAAATGCTTCACAAACTGTATGCACAGATGGGCAAATTTGGCGGCCCATAAGTGAGGCTGGGCTGGAGGCCCAAATCGGTAATCTTGCCCCAGATGTGTCTCCTCCTAAAATGTGTCTAGCTCTTGTCAGGCTCATTAGAGAGGGGTGGTTTTGGCTGGTTTGCCTTTTTTGAGTGAAAACATAGCATTTCTCAGTGTATTATCAATGTTCCCAAACTCAAATATTTAATAACCTCTGCTATCTAACACCTGACTTGGCTTTGCATTAGAAACAATTGCTTGCAAAGTGTTTATCTATTGAGTGAGAATGATTAAAAGAAAATATAAAGTTCTTCGTATACTATTTTTGGGCAACAAAATGACCTTGCTGCTATTTTAAATATTTCAGTATAATTTATATTAGCTATAATACCATCAATAAGGCTGCTTGAAAATTAAGTGTCATTCTTGGCTGGAGACACTGGGTGTGTTGTGGGACCGAATGCCATGTGCCAGAAAAAAAATTAAAACCAAAACCGTGGTCAAGTAGCTAAATTTATGGAGGGAGCAAGCAACATGGACCTGAACAGCACAGCTACTTTGGACAAACAGCAATGCCTCCACCTGGGGAATCCTTAAAGTCCCACTCAACCTTAATAGCTGCTAAGCCATGGTGGGGAGAACAGCAGCAAGCTGACAAAGCTGTAGCTGGCGGTGATGCCGTCATCCTCCAGCTAGGCAAAGCCAGGGGGTGCTGGAAAGCTCTGGGGAGTGGATGGGAACTCGCTGGTATTTGTGCCCCCAAGTACTGGAATATAGCGATCATCTCCTCTCTAAGGGGAGGCTAAAATGCCCAGCTCAGTCTTTTACTGATTTCTTCGGTGAAAGTCTCTCCTTTACCCAGGTAGTTCTTGCCTCTACTTCTTCCTGTGCAAGCCAGTTTTCCTCCAACGTAGAGGACATTAAGTACGCCGTGCCAGATGAGGCCTCTCTAAGGCATTAATGCTTCCTTATCTCTGCTGGAAATCCCTCCCCTGTTACATCCCAGGAGAACATTTTCCCTTTTTCACAGCTGCATCACACTGATGGTTTCACGATCCTCCTGCGCTCTGCTAAGACGAAGTGAATATTGTGGGATTTGGCAGTGCTTCCCAGCTTCTGGATCCAAGCGCAGGTCCTGGACGCATCCCAGCTCTGTGCTGGGATGGGATCTGGATGTGCACTTGAGGCCTTTTCCTCCTACCTGTCCGTACCATAGTTTCCATGGAACTAAATGCAGAAATGCGGGCCAAAAGAGAGCCTCAGTACAGTACATTTTGGCCAGGTCTCCTGTCTAGATAATCAGTGAACAGGATCTTGGAAAACACTGCAGCTTATATCAGTTGTTTAGACACAGCCACATATACCATATCTTTTTTTTTTTTCCTCAGGTGTTTAGAACAGACTCCATTCTTCTCAGCTGATCCTATTTGACATCTCCTTTTCTCTCTCACTACACCTGCATGACATAAGAATATTTGTCATTGCTTTTTCTACAGAGCAGCAAAATCCTATCTTTTTCTCTCCATTTAATCTATTTATCTCCTGGGCATCTCCTACTATGATGATTGTGACCTCTTCTCTGAGACTTCCTGAAGAACCATCTGCTAAAATTATTCTCCATATTTTCATGTAACCAGGTTGCTCCACGTTTTGAATAAATCTACCAACTCTTTCTTCACACATTATCAAATTTCAGCTACTTCTGTTGCTTAGTATGCAATCTAGACTGACATTGTATAGCTGACTGCCTTGCTTGTACAGTACAGTAACCTCTTCAGACTCCTCTGCAGGTGGCAGTCTGCTTGAAATAATTTCTAAATCTGGTCCATTCACTGATCCCCCTCTCTTTTAAGAGCATTGACAGAAAATCTTACTTCTTTTGTAGTATCTTCAAAAACAGAGGCAGTGAGGACACTAGGAAGTACAGTGGCGCTGCTAAAATGTTTATGTTCTCAATGAGCGAATTGATCTGCTTTGAGCTGATCCATTTACACACTTAAAGTGTTGAGTCTAAAATTAAGATACAAATCCTTTGAAAGAGAGAGATGTATTGCGTCATATTTGGAAGTGAGATAGTTTGGTTTCCAAAGGATCATTCGAACAAGCATACCTAATCACTTATCAATGTCTACTGCTAATGACAGTTGTTTTCTTACAGACTTATCCCATCAAGCCATAATTCTGTTTTTTTCAAACAGTCTCAGAAACAATCTGGTTTTGTAGCTTTGCAGTTGTGTGTATTTTTTGCTGAGTTGGTGAACCTCTTTAACTTTTTAGTATGCACAAAAGAACCATGACACTGAGATTTATTGCACAATGGTGGTATGCAAAAACTTCAGAGGGTTTAGGAAAATAATAGCCTCTATCTATATGCGGCAAACTGGTATTAATAAGTTAAAATTCCCTCAAAGAAAGCTTTAATTTAAAAAGTAGTATTGCATTTTACCTTCAGAAACAGTCTGAGAAATATTTTTCTCTTGTGTTCACGTATTTGTTATCATAAAGACTTGTGAAATACTGCAGGAGAATTTTCAGGACGCTTCAGGCATGTGGAAATAAGACAGCACGTAAAATCTCATACAAAAGCTCTGGATTCACGACATCACCAATCCACTCAGACACTCAAGAGTAATATAAGATCTGAGCTGTGCTGTCATGGCATCACAGAGTTTTTCCATTAACTTGAACCCCTCAAGACATTTTACTTCTCTAAAGCTTTCTCTAGCGTGAGTGAACGTACAGATTACCAATACCCTGCAAAAAGGTCTTGTATCAAAACTCCCATTAAAGTTGCTGGGAGTCCTGTGGCCGACCTGTCCATATAATGTACTTAAGCAGTTAGCCATTCAGCCCCAGACTTTAATATTATATGTGAAGGTCTTTTAAGAGCATTTTTTAAAACAAAGCAAAAATATTTTGCCGGGAACATAAGAACTTCAACAGACTAGGCTTTTTCTTTCTCTCTTTCAATGATCCCGCCTGCATCAAGCAGGCAACACTAGAGGGGTCTCAAGCTCACACTGCTGGAAGGACTTAATTGCCCTAGGGGACAGAAAACAGAATCCAGCTACAAAGTTTTGGTCTCCATCCCAGATACTTAGTCTATTAAATGAGTCAGGAGGTTACGACTGAAAAGAAATAAGCCCCACAGCAGAAGTGTATTTTGCAAGCTGCTCGCTTTGGAAAGGTGCTGATGCAGAGTCAGACTGCCAGCGTCAGGAGATGTGCTGAATGCCATTGAACCAGATGGGTAGGGGCAGGGGGGAAAGGAGGGGGGGGAAACAGGCATTTGCAGGCTTGTTGAAGAGGGCAAAAGTCATGCTTTTCTACACCTTTAGATACCCGTCTCCCCCCCTCCCCCCCCCCCCCCAAACGTTAGCACACAGTGTCAGCAAGACGTGACTTGAGGCAATAACACTTTCCTAATGACACAGGCTATTGAGTTTCTGTGTGACGTGGCTGAGGAGTGTGGGAGGTCTAGTAGCTGGGAGCTGAGGTCTAGGAGCCACTCAGTCACTTTGTCACTTAGGGCAAGTTACTTGACCTTTCTGCATGGGCTTGAGCCATGTCAGATAAAGAAAGTGGCTTGACACCAGAATTTCACGCAATACCAGAAACCTAACCTGAAATAAACTTCCTTTAGTTCACTGAAGAGGTCATCTGTATAATTTTGACATGTCACCCCTGGGAGCTGAGGTCTAGGAGCCACTCAGTCACTTTGTCACTTAGGGCAAGTTACTTGACCTTTCTGCATGGGCTTGAGCCATGTCAGATAAAGAAAGTGGCTTGACACCAGAATTTCACGCAATACCAGAAACCTAACCTGAAATAAACTTCCTTTAGTTCACTGAAGAGGTCATCTGTATAATTTTGACATGTCACCCATGTCAGCAGGGTGAAAAACTGCAAAAATCATCAGTCCACCTTCCAAAGTCTGGCCTATCTCTGCATTTGCATAGAAAATTAAGTGTTTACAAGACACAAGCAGTATTTGTGGGCATAGAGTAGGTAACCAAATTGTGACTCAGCATTTGTAATTGCTGTAATTCTTGGTAATTAAAATCTGGTGACCTATAACCATGTAAATCTAAAATTAGAAGCTGCTTCTGAAAGCACGGGCCTGTGTAGGTTTTTCAGATTAAATCAACTGGTTTGTGAAGTTGGAAAAAGTACATAATTAAGAAGCATTCTCCTTCCAGTTCACTCCATCATTATTAGACTGCATCAACGGGTAGTAAAACTACTCTGAAACAAAGTATTGGAGCATTTTAATAACTCATAGGCATAAAAATATTGCAGTTCTTGTTTCTCTTTGCTTGCTTAGGTAGTAGAGAGAATCACACAATCCTCAAATATCGTTTCTGTTTGCAGTGCTTTCCTTCTGGCCTGACTGCTTTACACACTGGAGCTTGTAGCTGAAACTGCTCACAGGAATCACACAGAAATTGTTCGAGGCCACTGAGTAGGTAGAAATAACTCTTGTAATTTCATGGACATCTTTGTGAAAAAGGAAAGGTTATTAGGGTTTTTCACCTTGAATTACCAAGTGCTAATTTAGGGGGGAAAAAAGGCAAATTAAAAGGATTAAAGAATTTCCAAAGAGAAAAGGGAAATTCATTAAATCTTTGGACTGGGGAAATGAAGTCTATTTCCTGAGGTTTGTACTAGATACGCTGCCCACTTTAAAAGTAATTTTCTCTTATTATTCACACAGAATGCATGCTTGGCGTTCACTGTGAGGAGCGCAATTGAATGGTGGAGTTGATTAATGTACTTGCTGCACCCAAATCCCTTAAAATCAAACCCCCTTATACTCCAATAAGTATAAAGAGCATACTATTTCAGTGTTTGAAACTGGTTCTGTATGAATATGCTCATGTGCCTGCCTTACGCAGTTAAGACTGATTTTAAACCTGCAATGCTTCTCCATTGGGGTTGCAATTGGAGCAGTGGAGATCATGCAAAAATACCGACGTTGCTTACAGCGCAAATAAAAGCCCTACAAGTATGTTTTTTTAAAAAACACATGAAAAGAGGAAGACAAATTTTTGTCTTCATTTTTAATTAATGCAAATTAAAAACAAAAAAAGGAAGTTTTTTCCCAGGTATTTAGTTTAGGTCTTATTTGCTTATGTCAGTATAGCTTCCTCTTTGTGTTTCATTCCAGTAAATGCACTGTAGTCATGCTTTGCAGCTGTAAAATGTAGAGCTAGCTTGACCTGTTTGATCACAGAATCTGTTCTGATTCCTGCAAAAGCTTTTGCAGCTCTGCCTCTCCTGTCGTCTGCTGCCCCTAGTTTGGTGACTGCACTTAGTAAAACCTAAAGTTAATAATGGGGCCATCTAATCAGCACTATGAGTTACAGAACATGAGATGTTCATGCAACTTTGCTTTAAACATATGGCATTTTCCATGAGCTTGAATAGTCAGCAATTACTGTGCAACTGAAGAACAGAGGTACTGTATACCTTGCAGTTACATAAAGCACTGCCTGTTTTATTTTTCAGTAATGATCCCCATGCTTCTTTCTGGGTTCAAACTCTTTGCAAAGATTGGAAAATTGTGTAGGTGATGTTTTCAAATCGCCTGAAGGCTCATAAAGAATAAGTGCCTGGGGTATTTCTGCTCACAGCACATAGGTCACTAGAGGAGGTGTGTGTTGGGAAGTCAATGGTTTTCATACCTAAATATTTGTTCCTTAGGCCAAGAAGAGATCACAAGATCAGCTAGTACAGACTTGTAAAACACACCATTATGCATCTGTCGGGTATTCTGTGTCAAGACCAAAGACTTCAGTTAGTCCGTATATTAGTGCTCAAAAGCATAAAACATGACTCCGCAGGCAAAGACCCCGCTGAGAGGATGACTGGATGGCTAGATGGATCCCCTGGAGGGTTTCCTCCCACCCTCATGCTGTAGAGAAGGTTGAAAGCCAGAAATGTCTCCCCACCTCTGGCTGGTGGGAAAATTTCTTCTGTCCCCAAATAGGTGGATCCCTGAGAATGATGTACTAAACATTCAGGAAACCGAGGGGATTTCTCTGTGCTGTCAGAGCGCCCTGTCCCCTGGGCTCAGCACCTTGTCTCTCCTGCTGCAGTCAGTCCTCTGACGCTGGGGAAGGAAGAACAAAGCAGACTTATTCCGCAAGCAAAAATAATTCTGCTCAACCTCAGTAGAGAGCCTTCAGGAACAGGATTCAGTTATAGCTGTTGCACAAATGTGTAGCTGTTAGATGTGATAGCGCATTGCAAGCAAAGATATTTGTCAGAGGGAAGGTGAACGGAGGTGATAAATGGAATGGTCTTGTCCCAATCTTAACACATACATAGGCTGAAAAAATTCTCCCAAAAAACTGATCAAAGCATCCTTTAGCAAGTTATCTGATCTTATGTCAAAGCTCACCCACCTCCTCAGTACGCGATTCTAATGTTTAACCTTCACAGATTTGAAGGCGTCTATTTCAAGGTTGCACTAGTCTAACTTTAGCTGCTAGCCACTGTAAGGCTTTAATAGAGAAGTCTTAACAGCCTTCATCACCAAACCTCTTGTCCATGCATATTACATTGTCAAGGCATTTCTTGCCTTCCTTTCATTGCTTAGAGTAAGCTGGGCCTCTTTGGCCTCACCTCAGAAAAACTCTGTTCCCGTTCTGAAATCTCTCAATTCTCACTGGTCCTGGCTACATCTTCCTGATCCTCACCAAACCTGAACACGAGGTTTTGCAAGATGCCCTATTGCCGACGTTCTCATTAATATTCCTTTTTAAAATATATTTATGGAAAAGAAGCCACATTTGCTGCAGCTTTAGACCAGGAGCTCATGTGGAGGTAATTATCCATGATGACCTGTAAATCCTTTTCTGAGTCATAGCTTCCCAAGACAGTCCACCATGCCATAAGTACAATGTCTCCCCATTTCCCAAGTGTATTACATTGCATTCAGTTGATTCAATAGGTTGTGTTTTTAATATGTGATCGTATAACCCAGTGAGCTAAACTGTTCCGAGTGGTAATCTGTACTCTTCTTTTGCTACCCCACTAATCTTTTTATCAGTTGCAAGTTTTACCAGGAATTGCTTTAGAACACTGCTCATCTCCTTGTATAAAATTTCTGAATAACAGACATCAATGATTAGGTTCTGACAAGCCTCTAAAAGAAATTAGTATCTTCATTGAATCTGTTGTGGTATCTTCCGATGGGTACATCTCACTACCAGTGACGTTCAAGGTACATTAAGGACCCAGGTTTCCACAGAAGGACTATGGGTGAAACACCTGGCTGAAACAGGGGCGAGTCTTCCTCGTGTTAGGAGCCCGTGATTAACAGGAGGGAGGGGAAGAAGACTATATTTGTGTATATTCATATTCATGCGCCTTCTTTGGGTGAAGCTCCTTTTGCCTGTTGATGACTCAAAACTGAATCAAAGGTAGGAAAAGTGGATGTTCTAAGAGCATTACTCATTTTGTCTTTTCTGATGTACAGAGAGGAATCATCCTTTAGGCTTCTAGTTTACCACCACCTTAAGCAGCCCTCTGAATGCTGAGCGGTAGTGCAGCTGACTGTACAGGTATGCTTCCCCACCTCTTGAAGTGGGTGACTATCAGGAGAATTTAATTTTCTGCCTTGCATACTCAATCAAGGGCTTTCAAGTCTACAAAACTGTTTCAAACATAGCAAAACAAATTTAGTTTTCAGCTCCCATGGTCAAAGTCTGGGATTCAGCTTTACAAGTATTTTGCAGTTTTCCTCTTGAAAACCTGTGACGAGTTTACTTTCTGTAGCCTTCTGCAGTAGAAAGAATGAGAGGAATTTGACGTTATTTTAATCCTTTCCTTACTCAGGTAATGGAATGTAAAGTATGAAAAAAAAAAAAATCTGCTTCCCAGAACACTGAATAAGACTTCTAGGAATGGATTAAACAGAAGAGTTAAATATTTTGTAGCCTTTAACTTAATCAGTTGCAATTGGGTCACTGTGATAGTGTGCACCAAGATCTGAGTATCTGCAGACTTCAAGGCCAAAAAGTCACATATCACCTCACTGCTTGCTTCCTTTCCTCATTGTAGCCTAGTGAAAATTAAAATGACTTTTATACCAATTGCTTCTGCCTTTGTTGCTGTGATTTGCCCAGGGGTGCTTGCCTGCTTGCCTGCCTTTTTCTGCCTGGTGCTGTGCGTGGCAGGAGGCAGTCTCCGCAGCGTCCCAGCTGGGCGCGTGGGTGGTGTATTGACTGCTGGAGCAGTATGTGCAATACAGCCTTGCGGGGTCAGAAAAACAACGGAGAGGGCTCAGGAGGCTCCGCAGGCAGGTGAGGAACCAGCTGGGGCAGGAGCCCCTGGTCATTTGGAAAAGGAAGGGTGCAGGGCATCATCTGGGGTGGCCACCTTCCCATCGGCTCTGACCCCGGGGCCCCAGCACCGATTGGAATCCCAGCCCAGGATTAGCAGCGCGGCTGGAGCCTGGAGGGTGCGTCGGGACAGCAAGGGAAAGCAGGAATGGTGTTTCTACTTGCAGCATTAAATTCAACACCTGGAAGATTCAGTGCTGTCAGCTGACAGAAAATAGTAGATGCTGGAAAATACTTCTGCAGCCAGACGGAGTGTCTAAATGCATGTTTGTCTCCAAACTGGTGATGAATGTAGTTTAAATGAGGGAAACTTTGGGGACTGTAACCTTTTTGAGCTTACTGTAAAAATGTCCAGTTTACTGGGCTTTCTAATGACTTTAATACATTTTGACTATTAAAATTGTATCTTAAGTGAAGAGTATAAGGTTGTTTCTGGTCTAGTGGGCTTACTTTCTGTTCCATGGACATTATAAATAACAATTCAAAAAAAGGCTTTTTTTTTTTTTCCCCAGCACTTGTTAGAAATGGAAGTAGAACTTATCAGCAACTCTAAATCACCAGGGAAAGTATGGCTAACTGTCTGTTTCGTGTGTTTTCTGGAAACCGTGCAAATATCACACATCAGTTGAAATTAGCTCCTTAAAAACACAATGTATGCAGTGAAATTTGTTGGATGCAATAGTTTAATAGTGAAGAGATGTGCAGGAAAAACCTATTGAAAGTAGTTTGGTGTCCAAGCGGAATGGATGACTAACAGCTGTCAGGTGACCATTTGGCAAAGGATTAATTTTCTGCCTTAATTATCTCACTCCAAAAGCTCCTTCCCAGGTTCAAGCACTTCCCAGACACTCAGGGAAGGGGGCACAGAAGGGCACATGACAAGGAAAAAACCAGGAGAAAGGCAAAAATAGAGCAGTCAAAAATTGTATCTGCGGTCCTTATGCGAGTCATATGTCAAGCCAGATACTATCCAAAAGTCCTCCACCCCAGCCCAGTGCCTTGGTCAGCCGGGCAAAGCTGCCTGCCTGTCCACCCACCACCTCTAGGAAGAGGTTCGCTTTCATTTATCCGCGTGGTCATTACTGAGGCTGCAGTAAGGAAAGGATTACATGGGTATGTGATTGGATATTGGAAAAGAGTCTTTGCAACCAAGCAGAGAAGGAGGTACTTAATTTGTTTAAAAACAAAAGCTCATCTTCTGAGGGAATCTACAGGACAATCTGTGTGAAGCCCTAATTCCCCAAATCCATCTGTGCTTCCACCAGTATAGAGAATTACTGACCCTAGCAATGCCCCAGATGGCAGATAAGGATGCAGAAAAGGATTGCTTATTTTATTAACGGTAGCTACCTGGGGGGAGGGGGTAAGCCCCCCGTCTCAGATTGAGGACACAGAGAATATACTATGACAATTAAATCCAATTAAAATACCTTTCACAAGAAATCATGACAGAATGATGCTTCTAATATCTTTTTCTCTTGATGTGGAGGAAGCTTGTGTGTACAGCTGAAGGAATGAGTCCTGCCTCACAAACGGAAGAAAGTGAATTAACAAATTTTGCAACTGGGAGGGGGGAAAAAGGCTGTTTCTTTTGTTATATTTGTCTGGGAGCTAAGGGTTTACCATGAATTCTCAGTCTAATTTAAATGCCTGGTCTTTCTGTATAGTTATTGGAAAGACAGAGACTTCTGTATATGGACATGGGGTCCTCTGAGGAGGACTTTTAGATTGAATAGGGAACATCAGTTCCCAGTGAGGGTTTGCATGAGATATGAAAAGCTAGAGAGTGTGAATATCCTGCAAGGTCTTCCATTCCTTTTTTAGAAAAAAGAGCTAAAAGTCATGTACACCTGAGATTAACGGTCTCGTTTACTGCAACAAACACAAAGCTTATTTCATCTGCCAGCATTATATGGAATATCATATCTGCGACTGTGGTACATGTTCATAGTACCATGTATTATGGTACATCTAGAAAGTAATCTTTCCACATATGAACCTGCTTTCCTATGCTTTTAACCATTTCATTTTCCAGTAATCGGAACACTGTATGAACCACTGATGTGAATTTCACAGTTTTGCCATTGACAAGATAGATACAAAGCTGTTTCATCAGGCTAAAAGTGATTTGCTGTTCACTGACAATGTGTTTGGAAAATAATGTAAAGCAAATGTTTTCTTCTATTTTTTTTAAAATTGTTTTGGTGGTAGAAGGGAAAATGATTTGTATGATGCGGGTCATAATTTGTGATCTTCGTGAAAGTGAGTTTTGAGTAAGAAGAAGATGCGGATTTTTTTTCTAAAGTCATAAAAGGACTCAGACTAGAAATTAAAAAAAAAAAACTAAAATGAAAGAAAAAAAGGAAGAGTGTAAAAAAAAGTCTGTTGTAAAGCTGTACTTCCCATTTGATAGCCTCTGAAATGAACCCATGGTATTTTCACGATATAGTTTAAAATGAGCCAGCTTATGTTTAGTTTACAGCATACAACAACACATAAAAAGGCACTTACAAAAACTACTGGGAGTGAATAGGGGAGTACTTGTTTATCCATCAGACAAAACCAAAGCATGATAGAAATGTTGGCAATAAAGTCATTAAAATATGTCATTTTATGAAGGGGAATATCCGTGATGGGGTGAAGAATTGCAGTGAGGCTGAATCTCATTGCTGTGTTGTTTGTTTTCTTTTTAAATAGAATATGTAATCTTAATCTTACTGTGATTTTGCCTAATATACTTGCTCTCGAACCATGTACTGTAGGGATGAGTGACATCTGGTAGAAACCAGCACCCTGTATTAAGATTGATTTTGACCAGTCAAAACAAGGCAGATTGGACAATGTAAATCTCTTTAATGATTACAAGTTCAGCTGATGCAGGATGGATGCCAAATGTTTGTTAGCATTGTGCTCAACGAATACTTTAGTGTAGTACTTGCCTGATGGATCCCACAAAAAAGACATATGAAACAAACAAAACTGATGCACTTTGGCCTCCCTTTACTTTCATGGAAAATGGTTACTTTTGCTGGAAAGGTTTTATCTCAGTTTACTCTCTTAGCAGAAAACAGACTTTTTTAGCTGAAGCTTTCCTTGCTTATTGAAAACAACTGTGCTGAATTTAAGCAGAAAGTCAGAGTTTAACTCCCTCATGCTGCTTCATACCTCTTTGTCTGCAATCATAGCTATGTGATCAACAGCACTTTAGTTGGGCTTGACAGCCCCCAGGAGAGCAGACACGATGGAAATCACAGAAGATCTTTTGAGACCCCTGTTGAGAGGGAACTGCTTGGAAAGTTAGAGCCTTGCATGCATTTTTTGTGTGTGCATTGTTTTCATGTATGGAGCATGAAGGAGAAAGAGGCTGTAAGGTCTCCACAAGCGAGGAGATAACATACGTGCAGGCGTCACAGCAGAACTTTTGGTAGGACCCCTTGAGACTGGGAAACGCATTCAGAGCACTGCGCACGCAGAAATGTCCCTAGGCTGGGAGGGATTCAGTGGTTCAAGAAAAAAATATTTCAAATGAAACAATGAGTAAATTTTAGGCAGCTTAAAGGTGTTTGGACCTTGCTTGCATAATGCAGTCTGCTCTCTTTCATTGGTGATAACAGGGCATGTTTTAGGTCTCCCCTTGAGACTGGGAAACGCATTCAGAGCACTGCGCACGCAGAAATGTCCCTAGGCTGGGAGGGATTCAGTGGTTCAAGAAAAAAATATTTCAAATGAAACAATGAGTAAATTTTAGGCAGCTTAAAGGTGTTTGGACCTTGCTTGCATAATGCAGTCTGCTCTCTTTCATTGGTGATAACAGGGCATATTTTAGGTCTAATGCCGTAAATGCCGTATGCCAGGAGAACGTGTCATATAGCCATTCGAAGGAAGTATTGCAGGGAATAGTAGGATGAAACTGAGCAACAGGTTATGTAGGCTAACAGAAGGAAAAAATAATAAATCAGTTTTGTTAAGTGAACTGTGAATAATCTGCTGAGGAATATATTGGAAATTTTATCCCTTGAGTCACTAGAGCTACATAAAGCTCTTGAATGTGTTTATGGGGAAGCATCACCAAGCTGGCACAAAAATGACTTGCCGGTAGTTTTCTGGTTATAGTCTTTTTTCAGGTCAGAAAAACTGGTTCAGCTCTAAAATTAGAAACATTGTTTCTTTTTTTTTTTTTTTCTTTTTACTTGCATATTTGGCTTAGTTTTGATATTAGGCTCTGAAATAGCTGCTGATATGAAGTGGGCTGTTTTGGGGAGAGTTTGCGCCCGTTGGGAGATGGTGCACGGGTTTGGCTGCTTGCATGAGATCTGTCGCCTCGCTTACTGAAATGACGGGACTTCAGTTCTCCCGCAAGAAAACCACGCCACGATCTGGTCTAGAGAATGTGCTTTGTACTGTCTCTGGGATTACCAGAATATATGTTTAAAAAGTGAATTCCTTTTGCTGAGCGATGGGAGGAGAGGGGCCAGGTCCTTCTGGGGAGAGAAAGGGAGGGAGAGCTCTCCTGCGAGGATGGCCAGCAGGCGCAGAGACAGGTCAGCAGCTGCTCTTGTGTAATGGTAGTGCTTCCAGCCACGCTGATAGCCCCTGTCCCTGGACCTTTGTACTTTTGACCCAAATAACCCTTAAACCCAAGTCAGCAATCCAAAGAGTCAAATGACACAAACAGTGTAATAGCATACTGGCTGATCAAAAGCAGCATCAGTTTTGATCCTGAACTACTCGTTAAGGCGACTTTGGGATTGCATTCAAAAACTTTGTAAGAAAACATTAACTGTTAGGACATAAAGGGGCTGAGCACGTATCTTTCTGGGCAAAGAAATCAGGAAGAAAACAAGCAATGGTGTGTCCCGGGGATCAGTATTTAAACAACTTGAAGAAATTTGAGCAATTCATTCTGAGAGACACCAAATGCAAAGTGAAGGTAGAATTAGTTATGAGTATGCGACTCGTAAACAATCCTTGAAGGAGAAGATCGCATAGGGAAAATATTTGCCTGTATGAGCATATTTGATGATTTGATATCTCATCTCCTGACCACTACTGAAAACTGAGCTGTCAGCACTGACTGTTAAGCATTGTTCCTGGGTGCTAATGAGCAGATCAGAGTCAAACATTTTATACATCAGTTTAGGAATGTATTTTCCCACATGAATTATTTTATGTTTGTCTAAAATGATTAATTTCATTTAAACAAAATAGCACAGTTTCTTCTAAAATCCCCGTGAGAGTGCAGAAGGCGGCATGATATAGATTATCAAATGTTTCTGAAATCAAATATCCTCCTTAGTCATGGGTACAAGAAATCTTGCAACAGGCACTTATGAAATCATAAACCAGGATGACAAATGTATTATTTAGCATTTAGAGGTTCTATTTCTCCACAAAATAGGAGGACACATAGCTCTTTTTAGGTTTGCATTTTTTTTAATTCTTATTATTAGACTTCTAAAACTGTATGGATATTCTTATCATGCACACCAACGTCTAACATGAGTGAGAAAAACATGTCCGTCTTTTCATTCTGCATTCATGACTCCTCTATTTAATTGTGCATTCTTTATTGTTGAATGATACCCCAGGAAAGCTTCAACTACAGGAAAAGGTCTTTCTGAGTAGTTTATTTTCACTGGTATTTAGTCATTACTGAAGACACCCATTAGGAGTTATTCAGGAATTGTTTTCTTGTCTTGGGAGGAAAGGGAGGGATAAAATGATCTGTGGCTCTCTGAATCCATCCTGTGGTTCTGCAGCGTATGCAGAGAGATTGCAGGTAGAAAGGATCGTGCGGGGTACGAGGAATATGGGAACATTACAAATAGCACCATTGCTACTCCCCAAAAGTTAAACAAAGGAGAGCCGTCTTGCTGAAAACCTGCAGTCACCTAAAAAGGGACAAAGAGAGAGGCTATAATTGCACAACTGAGCTATGCTGATAAAGCTACCTTTCAAAAACAGGCCTGGCTATTTTTTTTCTCCACCAGTGAAATCTCTGGAAAGCCCTAAATAATTGACTGTTCAGGAGCCAGCAACCGAAATAGAAGTTGGAAGTGCTGTTTGCACAGGTGGCTAGCCTACTGGGAGACTAAATGCTTACCCTCTCGCCTATATCAATTATTCTGAGACTCTGTCTGTTTAATGTCTGCCAGTTTTGATAACAACAAAGTCCTTTTAGAAAACTGCTGATGCAACATTTATCATGCTATCTTTATGGGATTGAATTTTTCTTTTTTTTTTTCTTGTTTTCCTTTTTGGAAGGATATAGTGAGCAAAGGTACTGGAGGAGCTGCCAGGACAGTAAAGTAACAAGCCAATTAAACAACTGCCCCAAATTTCCAGGAGTCTAAAAGTAAACAAGCTGAGAGACCCTGTGGGGATCTAGATTGGTTTACTTTAAAAGTGTGGTATGGGCTTCTGTACAAACAATGAAATTCAACCATTCATCCTTGCAGTTGCCAAGGGACTTACCTGTCTTTTGAAAGAGCCTGACTTATATGAAACTTTGCCGTCTGGTCCAGACACTGCAGCAAGTCTCATACCACACACAAAGATTTGCTTAAAATGAAAGCCGTAACTTTTATTAGCTCGTCCCTGTGCAAAGCAATGACCGGGATAAATCCTGTGAGATTTCCCCAAATAAGCAGATGCCAAGACCAGAGCAGTCCTTAAAAGGAGGCAGCGCCTCATCTTTCCACAGAGATCCATCCAAGCTACAAGTGGGAAGTCCCCTTTGAAGCAGACTGAGACTTTTGGTGGCATCGCACATCGTCCGCACTGTGTGGTTCTCTTCAAGCCTTGACTTACTAAGTCAAATGCTTGTGAGAAAAGCAGATCTACTTAAGAAAGAAAAACAAAACGCAACAATAAATTGCTAGCTCTCCTATCTAAGGAGGAAAGCCAGAAAAAAAACCCCAAACTCTAATTTGTGACCTCAGTGCCAAAAATGTACAGATTTTTGGTCCTGATTCCTGATTGCTAAACACTTGGATTGCCAATTCTGTGCAATTCAGAGCAGCAACAGGGAATCAAGCAAATGCCACCCACCGAGTGTTTGGACTCAGCAGCAGCTCTGTTCCTCTTGTTACCTCAGTTAACCTAGACCTGCTCCCTACCCAAACTGTTTGTTTAACCTAAAGAATAATAAGGATCCAGTGCCGCCAATTTGTCATGTGGGAAAAGTTATTCAGTCCCTTTTAAAGACCTCATGGGCCAAAGCATAGGAGAAAGTGTGAAAGCTAGCAGTGAGAAACAGGAAAGCCCCAGTAAAGGAGAAATGGTGGCAGAAAACTGCTATAAAAGTCTATGAACATCTCAAAGGAGAAACCTAAGTTGCCATTAAGGTGTGCAAGACGCACCAGTCTTCTTAGCCCTGCAAGATGAGGGCATTTTGTATAAGGACTCACATGCACCAGGACAAGGGGTGGTGATTAACATCGCCTGCCTCTGGATGCACCTCTGGCACCGGGTCATGGGTGAGGGACCTCAGAATTAGGGCTGCCACAGGAGACAGCGTTGCTTATCGGGGCTTCTTTACACTGAAGCTTGTACTGTTGTCGTTGCAGTGCACTGGTTTCTCTTGCTCATTACCCTACCCCAAATGCTTGTTTGCCTGGCTATGTACAGTTGGAATTACTCTGTTATGGGATGGAGAAAATGTATGAGCAGAGGGAATAGGTGGAAAGCATGGGTGAGGAGCTAGAGAAGCCCTGCGTAATGAAAAAAGGACTTGAAAATAATTTGAGGGTAGCTACTTTCCTTATACAATGAAGCTGAAGCAGTGATGCTGGAAGTTTCTGAGGCTGTTGATGTGAACCCAGCATACAGAGATGACTAGAAATGCAGAGAATAATTCTTCACTTTTGGTAACCCAAAACCATATTATTCAAATACAGTCAAAGTGGAAAAATCTGGGGACTGTGGTAGGCCAGTTAATGTATTGGCAGATTTTCTTCCCCATTAATGGGAAACTCAGAAGAGACTACCCTCTACAAATGCATAGCACTTAGGAGTTCACAGTAATTTCATGGACAGTTATTCTTTCCTCTTTGTTCAGATTCAATGTTAATGAGAATTTGATGAGACTGTTGCAAGATATAGAGTGCTAGCAACATCATAAAATTCGCAGTTACATACTAATGGCTAAAGAGGGGAACCCAGCCTCCGCTGACGCTAATTCTGCATCCTGCCCAAGTATGTGGCCTTTGCTTTTAGGCAGAAAGTATAAAGGAGCTCAAATGGTAATGTTTTCCCTATAATATTTTGTTTTCAAGCCAACTCCCTTTTCACAAGGACCCATCCTTAACAGGCTGTCATCAGGCTCATGCAAGGTAGTACTGAGAGCCCACCTACCTCAGCGACTAATCTTTTTCTTTTGGACAGGGCTGAGTGTGTGGTTTCCAGGTCAGACAAAGTGTATCCCCCAAGGAGAATGATTTGACTTATGGATTTCCTGTACTTTCCTATTGTCTAGCAGTGTCTGGGAGCTAATGTCAGTACTGTGCCTAGTTATCGTCAATCCACAAATTACATTTTTTTTTTAAAGGCCAAAAAGTCCTCGGAGAGCGTGATTTGGTTCAAATTTTTGAAGCAAACATTCTCGCTCATCTGTGATCGTCTGGGTAGCGATGACTTTTCTCTGTTTAGGTCACATTTTAAAGTTCACCCTGTAATCAAATGAAATGAGAATAATGTCCTCCAACGTTTCTCTGGGTTAGTGGGTTTTATGCAATCAGCAGCGACTCAGTGGCAACTGGTCATTTCTTATCGTTATCATCCACTTGCTCTGCAAAAGAAAAGCACATTCAGCAAGTAGGGAAAATGACCACGAGCTGAAAGAGGAGCACCTCTTTTCCTTTCAAAGTTCACTCTCTTGATAGGTTAACGGGGTAAGCTGGCATTATCAATGCCTCTGAGATGTTTTATGGAGAAAATTGACCCTGCTATCTTGGAGGCCTGAGACAAAGACCCAAAAGGAAAATCTTATTTCCAGTTATGCTTGTGGACGCAGATGTTTAAATACAAACTGGAAGATACATGCATGGCCGCAGACAATCTAAGATAATGCTGTAAAATAACAACTAATTTCTTGATGTCAAAACTGGATATATACAGAAACATTGCCAGTGCCTGTTGTGTGGGTTAACGGGGTAAGCTGGCATTATCAATGCCTCTGAGATGTTTTATGGAGAAAATTGACCCTGCTATCTTGGAGGCCTGAGACAAAGACCCAAAAGGAAAATCTTATTTCCAGTTATGCTTGTGGACGCAGATGTTTAAATACAAACTGGAAGATACATGCATGGCCGCAGACAATCTAAGATAATGCTGTAAAATAACAACTAATTTCTTGATGTCAAAACTGGATATATACAGAAACATTGCCAGTGCCTGTTGTGTGCTTGATGTGTGTGATCCTGGAGAATGAAACAGAGAAAGAACAGAATCCTCCGTGTGTGACTATCTATAAGTTTATAAACATGCATATACAGTACAAAATACTGAAAAAAATTTGCCGCATATATACATGTTATATACAGTATGTCAGCGTTTGTAACAGATGTATTGTGATAATGATGTCTGCATGACAAATTGCAGGGTCATTTGATAAACTGAGCCTTCCTGTGTTAAAGGGCACTCACTTTTGACCTCTTCACCTACAAAATGTTTTTGTGCTAGGACACTTCCTGGGGCGCTCAAACCAATGAGTCTCTGTCTAACAACAGCTGCCTCTGAAAAATAACCAAAACACATGTATTGCCCCCTCTCACACAAGGTCTTTATTTAAGATAAATATATTGCTCCAGATTGGAGTCTGCAATAGTTGGCGCTGGGTTTATTACAGGTTTCAGATCCAACAAGCCATTGCTTTCAATGCTAGGAATTTGTTGTATCCTGATCTGGTTCTCGTCCATAGAGTTTGGGTCTCCCCTGATCTTCCTTGCAATCTCAATCATCATTCTAAAGGTCCGTATAGCGGTGCTCCTAATTACGGGGGTACCATCTGGAAAGGAGGCGGCGTTTGTCAGCTGTACGTGTTTTTCTATTTCTGAAGTCTGTTCATATGGTTTTGTGGTACAGGGCTTCACAAAAGAGGCATGGAGAACAAGACCTATAAAACATATTTTGAGTTCTCTAAAGAACATCCAAAATACAGCTTCTGTAAAAGAAGTGACATACACAGAACGCAGAGCGATCTCATTTGGTATCCAGTTTTACTGGCAGTTGTTTAGGTCGGCTTGTACGATTTCCTCATGGATGTCTACTTCAGAGTAACTTCACTGTTTCTGCCAATAAGTCTTTCTAGGCTGTTCTCACCGTCTACGGTGTGTGAAGTACCCACTTAGAGCAGTACGGTTTTGAGGTTATGCTCTCTAGAATAAAGAGTGAAACAGAAGCTTTCACTGGAAAGCTTTTAGAAAATCCAGCTATTGAAAAGTATGGGGCTCGGGTGATGGGCACAGTAAAAATTCTTATTTACCCATGAGTTCCACAGGCTCACAAAATGCACTGCAAGGAATACAAAACCTTGAGCTGGTTTGTGTTTTCATCGATCATATCCTTATACTCTCCCCCATTACTTCCTATTGTCAAAGTGACGCATCTCCAATGCTGTAATAATTAACAGTTCTAATGGCAAGGATAAATGGATGGAAGAAGGTGTATTTGTTCTTGCCAAAACTGTCTGGTGATCATTACCCTAATTGTTTCTTAATTAGATTTGATGAGCTGTAGAAGGTGCGTTTGAATTTTCTCCTCTGAAAGGATTATCAGGAAACTGTCTGCCCTGTTAGTCTTGCAAAAGTAAGTATTTGTCATGTACTTTTTTTTTTTTTAAATACTATTGAGGTCTGACTATTCTTTCCTTATATTTGTTCCAGTTTTGGGCTGTGTATTACACATTCTCTAAATAGTGAATTACTGGGACTTGATCTTCATGGATTAAAGCATAACACATTTACATTCAGCTTTTAAATCCTGGTAGCAAAGACAGTTTTTACTTGCGATATGCTTTAATGTAAGAGGTGTCAGACTGGAATGGATAACCAGTGCTCCGTCCACCTTTCCACATTTTTTAATGGTAAGAAGTGAGCTCCTTTCATGTCTCCTCACACAGCTTGGTGTCAGCTCTTTAAAAGCCTGGCACAAAGACGAAGGTTTGATTTTTGTAATTCACAGAAGTACTTTTTTAAATGAAATTGCCCAACATACCCTGCACAGAAGCAGCAGTTACAGACACTAGTAAGGAAATGTCAGTGAAATTCGTGATAATTGTGACTAAAATCCAAGGCCAGTCATACTGTCTCTGAAAATAAATATGCGACATTTTATAATGTCCTTTATAATTTAGGCATTCTTCATTGCATGCAGATTCTGCTAAGCCTATTGGAAATTACTTGGGGCAGGCAGGAGAACCCAAAAAGCCTTTCCTACAGCCTGAATCGCCACTTTTCCACTAGCAAACTATATGGAGAGGCATTTTCTTTTACTGGTGTGCACATCTAGCATAGCCGAGGCCCTTCCCGCTGTTCTCTAGCCCCTACAAAGCTGCAAAGGCTTCATGGGGTAGGTATTGGAGCAACAAATCTTTGAAGACCTTTTCTTGTATAGCACGTTGGCTCTGCCTAACTGGCATTGCTTGTAGCAATAGGAAAGTAACTCAGGATTTTCAAAAGGAGATACGTCATGGCAATTGTGAAATGTTATCTTTCATCCTGACAGAAATACACAAACAGTGACTGTCATTTTTCTTCAGCATCCATTATGTGCTCGATTAACCTTGTTTTCACAGACATGGAGAAAATTAAGCAGCTGCCTACTCATTTATGCATCCCCTAATTGCGCATGCAACTGAAGTAGCTGTCGCCCAAAATTCAAAAACTGGGTTCCTAGGGCATTTCTAGAAGCATTTCTAATGAGCAGCTCTGATGCTGCTCACATAACTAGCATGAAGACAGAAGTGTGACCATGACACTTGTGCAAACACATTTGGCTCGGCTGCTTTTTAATTAGCGACTGGAAGCACGGCTTGCCAAATTCTGGGGCCTGCCCGTGAAGAGGCAGTTTTATGAAGGTCAGTATCCAGTCGTGTGTGCTGTTAAGCGCTCGCTGCTTCTTGATTACCTACTGAAAGCTTGCAAGTCTGTACGTTTTCTCCGTCCACATCTAGTTGAACAAAAATGTCTTGTCAGGAACTGAGGAAAATGAAAGCAGTGTGAGGAAGGCACTGTGACAGAGCTTCTCATCTCTGCCATCCTTCCATGAAAATGGTACCTTTTAACTTGGCGGGAGTCACAGCCAGTCTTCCGCAATGTTATGTCAGCTAAAGCCCTTTTGACATTTCAGCAAATAAAAATGATTTAGTGCTATTTGCTTATACTTCATTGGAACTTAGAATATCAACCACACACTGTATAGAGCTTGCTTTCTAATGTACACAGAACACAACTGGAATTATACATAAAATTAAGCCTATAGGATAAACTCGTTTCTACATGGACATGTGCTATTTATAGCTTCTAAATTAATTTTCTGGTAGAAAGTTTAAGGAAAGCATGCGCAACATCCCCAAATTGCTTACACTACAGCACTGGCTTTAGAGAAGAGTTTGAGAAAGAAAAGGGGTCTGCTCTTCAACTTTTATTCTTTAAGAATGTCATAGCCAGTTGAAGAATAAGCAGTGAAATGAAAAGACATTGAATCAGACGTTTTCTGAAGCCTTACTTTTTACAGTCCTTTTGACATGTCTTCTTGAGAGACTTTGAAGGACTTTGGAGTTGTCACAGTGATTTGTGGATGCCAAAAAAGTCAGAAAACCTTAGGGATAAAATCTTAGAACAAATGTTTTTATTTCTGCACTGTGGTATGGTCAATGCAGAATAATTAATGTTTGTGAGGCGCCTGAAGAACAAAGTGTGCATTATGGGCCATACTCATGAAGTAGCTTTCTTTTGCTCTGTTTCACAGTGTCTATGAATAGCTCACCCAGCTGAAACGATAAAGCAAACTAGACTGCTGGGAAACACAGTGTAGCCAGGCTGATGATACAAGCAATTAGTGAAGAAAACTATGTAAAATAAATTTTTGCTCTGAACTGAAGGAAACAGTACAAGAATTTGAGTCTGGAAACATCTGAATATGTCTTCATTTATTGCTTTTCTTGCAGGCCTGGGGGCATGAATACCAAACACAATGGGAAAAGTTATGAAGTTTCTGTAACTAAAAGCTTCCAAAAAGTGCAATGGAAACCAAACTAAATGCAATAGCTTCAGAGAAACAAGAGTTGGCAGCATCTAAGAGACCAAATGTCTCTTAGAAGATATTTTGCAAGCATCTAGAATAGTTGGTCAGATGAAGAAGTTCAAGGGAATAGAAATGCATCCTCAAAGAGAACTTGCAAAGGTATGGAAAATTTAAGGACTGGCCTGTTATGTAGAAACTGTTGAGGGCTAAATTGTTGAAGATGATGGCTGATGTTTAGTTTGCAAAACTAAACAGATCGGAGGAAGCAGTAAGCAATTGGGAAGGGGGAAAAAAGGAAGAACTGTTGAGTCATTGCTCACAAACCGCTGGGACCAGAACTCCCAGCCTGGCAGCTTCCAGCTCTAATTTTCAGCTTGTTGGCCTTTTCTTTTTGCAATGTTTCTATTATTGTGATTTATAAATAGAAACCAGCCAGCCCCAAAGTGTTCTGAACAAAGGTTTCATAATCTTGACACTTTGTCTTTGTACGTTACTTTTACAGAGGGAGGGACTAGTAGAAGAGACTCTTCTAAAAAGTGAGGTGTATTTTGAATTCTATTTTCTAGCCTGTCTTCCTTCCCCGTTTGGCCAAGGAAGAGTCCTTTCTTGATCAACTGATGTGTCACAAAAAACCTCAAATCCATAAAATCTTAGGATTGCTATGGAGAGAGTAGAGCTGATGCATTTCAGAGCTAAATGAATCCAGGCTACAATACGCGTTTTGTTCTACCAGCACCAACTACATCATATGCGACGGCTCCGCTTGCCTTAGAAAAGGCTGCAAACCCAGCATGAGTGCACCAGACGTAGCGCTGATCTAGCACCTGCAAAACAGCGTCGTGCTGAGAGAGCTGCTTTCACGGGTCTGTGCATGGGATGGCTTTATCTTACCACCCATCTCCTCACAGCGTTGCTGGCGTGCGATGCACAAAGCCTCTCGGAGAACGAAGGGGAAGGTGGTGCAGGAAGTGACAAATGAAGGGGGAAACGGAGCCTCGAAAGCCGTGCAAGCTTGGTATAATTTTGAAGGGCTGAATGTTGAGCAGCCACACTATTTATAGGATCTTGCCTTCTTAAGTTTACCAGGAATTTATAACAGAAAAAGAAACAAACTACTATACGAGACACTTTGGCAGAAAGACTCCATCCTTTTATGAAAAACTTTTTTGTATGAGCATAATCTATTAAACTGCCCATAACCTGACCACTGTGATCTTAGAATAAAACATTTTCCCTTTTCTCCCCCTTGTGAATACATTTTCGAGCTTCCCCCCCTTTTAAGGGACAAATGAGTTCATGAACTTCATCGGTAAACACGGTTGCTCCTATCTGGACTTTTGTTTTCCTTTCAAGAGTTTTGCTGAGACTTCTGTGGTTAAATCTTCATGATTTTGGACACATACTATTCAAACTATTCCTTTTTCCTAGCTCCTAATATGGCAAAGCCATTCCTACTCAGTAATGCTCATAAACATTTGCATAAAGTGACTTGTGTACTTGAATTGGGGCCTCCAACATATCCTGTTTGATATACTAGACCTCATAAAAACAAAGGAAAGACAGATGCAATTTGTGCCCGTCTGGAAGTGAAGTGCTCCTCTGCTTCGCTCACATAAGGAGACCATAACATCTGGGTACTGCCTGCTTTTGAACTAGCCATGACAGAGGAGGAATTCTTTTATAATGCAATTAAGTAGTAAGTGTGAGAAAACCATATCTATAAAATATAAATAGCTTCTGAACAGTCCAAAGCATTTTTGGCTCCCATGCTAATCAGAAACCTGGCAGGGCTCTTTTCTACTTAGTCTTCTTACTTGCTCTTCCTCTCTCAGCAAGTGCCAAACACTGCAAGGTGTGAAACACAAAAGAGTGAGGGCAAATGGCTATTCAGTCCCGTACCCTGTCTCCAGCAATGCTTATGCTGGGAGCACAAGGAAGAGTATAAGAATGGAAAGTGGATGGAGTGATAGGTGGTTGGTATGAAATGCATATGTAGTTTCTGAAAATTCTCTGCCTGTACTGTCCAAACTCTGTCAAAGCTAAAAGTGTTAAGGGTGACTGAGATGACTTAAATTTTGCTTGGTTGATTAATAAGCAAGCAAAAAATGCCTGCAAAAGGGAAAGGACCTACAGAGTTGCCTTTTTTTTTTTTTCCCCTAGCAAACGTGTGCAGAAGCATTCAGGCTAGGTCAATGTACTTTCCATTAAACTCTCATCAGTTAAAGTTGTCCCTTTTTTTTTTTTCCCCTAGCAAACATGGGTGCAGAAGCATTCAGGCTAGGTCAATGTACTTTCCATTAAACTCTCATCAGTTAAAGTGCAAACACTTCTTAAGGTAAGAACAGCAATCCATGACTTTGGTCTCTCTATTGAGTGTGCTACGAGGCCACATTAACACATACTCTCTTTTCTAGCTCTGCAAAGCTGTCTGTCTTGCGATGAAAAACTGCTCAATAGGAAGGTGAAGAAGCCCCCACTTTGGCAGCAGCCAGCTTCTTGGTGTTAGGGAATGCATCTGGAGGTCTGATATGAGTTTGAAACAGCATCAGGCAGAGGATCTTCAACATGCTGTGCAATTGCTACAGCCTTTGCCTTGAAATGTACCCACCTTCATCCAAAACTACCTTCTTATCCATTGCTGAAGTGGATGTATGGTCAAATAGGCTGTGAATCTTTGACAGAAATTAATTTATTAAGCACCTCCCCGCAGTCCAAAGATACCAACATTAGGGGAAGCCGCTATCTGAGACGTGTTCTCGCTCATCTGTTCCTTTTTAGCCAGCTGCGAGGGCTGGTTCTTGTGCATACCATGTGAAGTACCACCCTCTCCATCTTCTCATTGGTGAGTCACCAGTGCCAAACTCCAGGTTATCCAGCCCCTCCCAAAGAACAGGGTTCTAAAAATGCACAAAAGGCAAACTCGACATGACTTAGCTAAGAGTGCATCATACAAAGTCTGTGTTGGGGTAGGGAACTGAACCTAGATTTCTGGAAATCGGGTTATACCATTGGGCCATCCTGCCTTTATACACACGTACGTGAAGGATGATCTTAAACAAGAAAAGGATTTGGCTTTTTTTTCCCCAAAGGGGAAAAAAAAAATCTCAAACTGTATGTCTTGTACGATGTGTAACAATAAACTTCGTGAGGAAATATCGAATTCCCTTCATTAAGGATTAATTATGTAAATGTGATATATCACAAAGATTCAGTGAGGACAGTAGTGCTTTATGAAGAACAACTGAATCATTTAGGTCAGGTTTTTTTACTATTATTTTTTAAAGGAGAAAAACAATAGCAAGGTGGCCAGCCAGAAAGCCTAGGGGAATCATTCACATTCAAGGTGTTAGTATTAAAAGGCACGATAGGAAGCAGATGTGCAGAAAAACAAAATAAAACTCCAGGCAGGAAGAGTACCTCAGGCTATGGCTGTTCCTACTGTACTAGTTAATGAGAACTCCACAAGGAATTATTGATTTAATTACAGCTCACAGGCGACGTGTTAGCTTATCTTTTATAAATGATGCATTAGCAGCGTATGTAGGAAATATAGGTTTTTGCGTGGTTCAACATGTAATGAGGAGGAGGATAGCTTTAATATTAAAAAAATTCAGTCTGCTTATGGTATGCTGGCCACCGTACAACATAACGCAGAATGTATTATCCCAATATTATTTTGGCCTGGCATTCACAAAGCAAGAAACTGGAAGACCTGAGAAAAATTTTATTTGGTGACCGTATTACCAGGCACAAGGAAAGGGCTTATACAATTTTGTGAGAACGTTGCTCAGTACGAATGCATAATATTGCTTTGGCTATGCCTTTCTAGCTGAAGAAATGGGGTTTGGTAGGTCAGTGTTTGCCCCTAGGCTGCACGTTAGGCGTGTGCGATGCAGTGACCCAAAGTCCTTTTTCCCAGCTCTCCAGAGAAGAGCAACGTGCTATTTGACGACGTATTTCATGACACAAGGTGTGCACCTGGGACTGGGAGCACAAGGATTCAGGTCATTCCCAAGCTTCTATTAATCAGCTCTTGCTCCTGAAATAGGACAAAATCCTTGACCTTTAGGCTGAAGAATGAAGGTCAAACCCAGGTTTGTCAGACAGCTAGTTATTTTAGATACCATGTCTATCTTCAGATGACCAAAAAAAAAAAAAAAAGTTTTGGTTTGCAAGGATATTATAGGAAATTTAACCCAGAGATTTTCCATAGTTTCTGCTCCTCTCACTGACCTGATCCAAAAAAGGGGGAAGGTAGAACAGTAAAAAAACTAAGTCTGGTGCTATTAAATGGTCTCCTGAATGCAAAAGATGCCTTTAGGAACATTAAAGAAAAATTATGTACAGCTCCTCTCTGTCAGGGCTCAAATTTTTCCAAAAACTTTATTGTTCAACCGGATGTGTCAGAAACTAAACTGGGTGCAATTTAATGCCAAGAAACTGATGGTAAACAGCATCTAGCACTACATATCACTGAGGGGGGGGGGGAGGGAGAAAAAAGAAAGTTTCCCTGTAAAATGGGCTTTAGAAGCACTTTTCTGTTATTTCTTTAAAAATGCATCTTAGTAAAAGATTATGGGCTCTCAGTATGAATGAGTATAAAGAAGAAAAAGGGGCATATTAGATAGATAGATACCATGCAGTACGTCACACCAGTAACATGCTGTTGGGCCCGTACCTGGGAAGGCACTCCTGACAGGTAGAAGTATTTACCTACAGGTTTTTGTCAATTAGGGAAATCCCATATCGATTCATGTATTGGATTTTTTTTTTTTCTTTTCCATGTGTGGGCAGACTTTAGAGCATGGTTAAGAGATTTCCTTGTCAGGATTATTCTGACATTTGCTCCACATGAGATGGAAAAGAGCCAAGCTGGAAAAGCTGGAGGGAAGAAACATCCTTCCAGGCGGGAGGCGTTTGGGGCGTTACAGAGGCTTCCCTCCCAGTGTTTCGCTTTGTTCCCTTAACATAAGAAGGAGGGGGGACAGCTCAGACCCTCTCATCCTATTTGTCACTCTAATTAAATATTTGTTGCCTGGGTACAGTGTGACTCAAATAGTCCCTTGGGTATTTTTTGTGTGTGTGCTGGGCTGGGTGGGGGAGCTGGCTGCTCTCCTGCCCTCCTACACATTCCACAACCTCTGGACATGCAAGTTGTTTATATCATTCTATACGTGCAATCTGGAATCAATTTTGGCACCAACAAACCAGATTTTAGTTTGCGGCAGCCTCGTACTAATATATGTGTGTGTGTAAATTTAGAAATATAGATTTATATTGGCAAGCTATGAAGCTGTCTAAGGTGATTGCAAAGTCCTCGTTAGTTCTGACTGATGTATGGAGATGCTGAATTGCTCTCTTGCCGTCCTCTTGCTCTGACTACAGACTGTATGTACGTAATGGTATCAGTCTTTTTTCTCTTCTCTAATACTCCTCTGCTCTTCAGGTTCATTATGATCCCCACGCTACACCCAGCTAAGATACTGATGACAGCACGTGGGCCAGCACCACGCTGGTTTGGAGAGAAGGGATGAATGTAGTGGAGAAAAGCATAGTTAGCACGTAGATCTGCGTTTAATTTTCCCACCATGCCCTAGCTTTCTCTGTCTTGAATTTACCAAAATATCTTCTAGGTATCAGACTGCAAATTTCAATTACACAGGCTTTCTCTGGAGATGTCTGTTAATTGTAATCCTGGCTAGGTCTAGAAAGCTACAAGCTTTTACTTTCGTTTTCTAGTAGTGGTTCACTGGTCCCTTAATTGAAAGACACAAATCAGAAAAGGTCTAGGAATCGCAGTCAGACAGAGCCAACATCCACAGCTATACCAGACTGAATGCAGGGTCACAAAGGAAGAAAACTTCATGAACTGGAGTTCATGTTTTGTTTGGCAGTCAGAAACATGACTTTTTCTATTGTTAATTAAGTCAATGTTATTACCTATACTTCCTGATTCTCACATAGGTCCTTTCATGCTGAACAAGCCCCAGATATTTTCTCAGGAGCACAGCATAAATATATAGTGTGTAGAAAGGTCATGGAGAGCTGTAACTGAACGTTATACTTCATGGACCACAATGTCATACTGGAGATAATTACCATTTTGGCTAGCTACATCAGGGCAAAATCCTTTTCTGGGTTTGGTTTTTTGTTGTTGTTTTTAATTATGTTTATTTAGAAGAGAAAGGATCCTAAATGCTATTTCCATTGCCAAGAGTTAGACATTATAATCCACAAAAAAGCACCTAGACAGACAGCCTAATTTTGTAAGGCTTTCAAAAATCAGACGGTAAACTACCTCCTCCGCATAGGTGATGAATCAAGAACTGAATTAGGATCGCTATGTTGTTATTTATAACTTGGTCTTACAGATCCCTCCTGAAAACCAAAGTGAACTACAAAGGACGAAGTTCCTGGGCTCCAGAAGCCGAGCCAGCTGACGCTCTCTGTGGATGTTGTAATACACAGTTCAGCTGGTGGTAACGAGTGGGGTGATATATATTTCTCCCTTTGCTTAAACTGACTAAATGAATTAGGATTTAAACTGTATATTTGCTCTAGAATTTCATCTAATTCCAGTCTCATCACAGCGCAACATTTAAACATAAAATAAAATAGTAAACTCAATCTTTCCAAGTCTAAGCTTGTTGACGTTGAGCCTCACACAGTTCTTGCGCTGTCTGCTTGGGCCGACATGGCGCTATTAGATCAACAATACCAGCTGGTTTTTTAATTCTCTTGGGAGCCAAAATTTAAATAAAGCTAAATATTAGGTCTGTGCTTAGATCTATTCTATAAATATTGTCATTAATTTAGGAGACATTTGTTTTGGGGTTTTTTTTACATTTAATTTTTATTGTTGATCTTTACATTCTTGCATTTGTCATTGGTTTTTAAGGTACTCATAATAAGTGTTTTGTTTATCATACTTTTGTAGTGCAATTTTTCTATCATGATTAGATGTTTCTAATAGGCTTCGGGGTTTGTTTGCTTTGCCTCTGTAGTAACTTTAATTACAGGTCCATATACTTTATGTCACTAAGTATGTCAGAAAAAGCAGGGGGCTGAGACTTGGTGGGATTTGGAATCACTTGTCTCCTTCTGGGTGTCTTAGTGATGGCTTTTTACCGAAAAAAAGTCATTTGCCTCTGTGATCTGAAACGTTACAAGCTCTCAAACAGGCAGCAAAGTTACCAGGAACTGAATGCAGTCTCTATTTTTTCTGTGCAATACAGCTCCTTTCTGCTGCTTCAGAGCAAGGTGGGAGAAACTGTGGGCATTACAGGCTTTGCCTCGGTGAAACCCACCCACTCTAGTGGTCTTCTACTCACCAAATCCATATGTGTGTCTGAACAACAGCGAGCTACCCGTGGTCATGCTGAGAGCTGATACAGGCTGATCATCTGCGTCAGGGAGTGCAGGGTGAGCATACAGCTAAAATTATCAGTGATGAGTACCTAGACAACACTTTAAGTCACTTTAAGTGGCAAAATTGGGCTTCTATATGCAGTTTTCACATCAAGAGAGTAACATAACAGTTTTTAAAACAGAACAAATTAAACTTGTTGTTTTATACCTTGTATGATTTATCTGTGAGACACATCAAGGTATCAAGGTAGGACAAATCAAGGTATCTCACCAAGGTATCACTGAGGTGAGAGCTTTGCAGGGCTTGAAACAGGAGCCCGTGACCAGTCCAGCAGGGCACTGCTGTGTAAGTGGTGTCCAAAACATTAACTTACCCACAGGCTGGGAAACTCACACAAACACCGCGTTTGGATCTCACCGTTGGAGAACCGTTATAGGAGAGCTTCATTTTGGTGCCTAACTGTGCCTGTATAACGTACCCCCATCCCGTGTACAGATTGCCTTCCGTTTTACCTTCAGTTTACTTTCTCTTGGTTCATTAGCGATGTTCTGGGGCAGAGCCGACACCGCTCTTCACCTGTACAAAATTGCTTGGGTAACCACGGTAAGTTTTCTCTCAGTAGTAGGCATGGTAGCTCAGCATGAGGACATGTGAGGGAAGAAACAAAGCATGAATACATAAGCGTAATGGTTATTTGATAAAGGTAAATGGGTTTTATGCATGAAGATGCCACAGGGTTAATTAGCATTTACAGCCAGCAGATGAGACATTTTCATGACGCAGCCGATAAAGTATCTAGCATTATTTGTCCTTTAACACAGAGCTCACGTGTTGTATACGGGTTTGCCGTGCACGCTCACCGTATTTCTTTCGCAGCATTATCAGGCCACGCAGGTCCCAGAGAAACCATAGTAGCGCCTTCCTGCCATTGTGCTCCAGGAAGGGCCGGCCGAGTGCTCGCGTCCCAGCGACTGCAGTTTCCCTCCTTCGGCTCTGGGATGCGTTATTTTTAAACAGACGGAGTAACAGGAACAGAAAGTTGCTCCTCCACAGCACAGGAACAACCGCTGAGCTACGGAGCCGGCTGGCCC
>NW_008794431.1:2169297-2175978 GCF_000699145.1 Aptenodytes forsteri | reverse complement strand
CACCGCAGCATCCCCACCGCAGCATCCCCGAGCTTGCGGGTCACGGTGGGCTGGTACCAACATCTGTTTCAGTTAGTGATGGAGGAGAGGGACACTGTCAGCATCACCCGGCCTGTCACCCGTTTGTGTTCAGTGTTTGCCGGGAGACAGCTTTCGGTGGAAAAAGAGACAGAGACAGATCAGGTGCACGCCTCCTCTCCTTGCCGTCCCGATACGCTTACAACGGCGACGGTTACAGTGAGCACAAATTAAGGCGCATATTTGTGTAGGTCTAAAACTAAATACTTTTTTATGCTTACAGCATTGTCTGAATGCTCTTAAATATAATACAATGTACTTATTTTACTAAAAGTGGAAAATGATGCCCACCTTTATGATAGAGAGCGCTTCAAGAGTGAACACCTGAGGCCAGTTGCATTAAGACCCTTCTGTGTGAATCAACGTAAAAAATCAGAAGCAAAATTAATTATTCAGTCCTTGCATCCCTTCTCATGTCCTTTGGTCCAACTTCACATGCCACAGTGAACTACTATCCCCCAAAGCTCAAATATTGTCTGTCTGTGCTGTTTCCTGGAAGATTAAGCTATCATTTTGGGGTAGAAGGTTATAATTTGCAGGACTTCACCAGAGATAACTGGGGTTGGTTTGTTTCTGCGTAGAATGGGGACACAGATAAGATTTAACAGCAGAAAATAGTATAATTTCCAAAGTATTAAGGAGGATGAAAGACAGTAGCTTGAGAAGAGATGGTGATATACTAGACCTGATTCTCCCACCATCTATACCAGTGTAAATCCACAGGAATCATACTTATATTGATTCTCTATCACATGCAGAGAGGCCCACCATCCTTAAAAAAACCTATGAAACAGTGGGGGGAAAAAATGTCAGGACATGAAAGGGCACCAAAAAAGAGATGTAAAGGGTTTTATATAGAAGAAAAAAGTTAAGAAATAAAAACTCTGTGTTGGATGATTTGAAATATCAAATACCTCAGTTTATACACATTGATTAAAAGGAGAAGTGCAGTCAGCATGCCCCAAATACCTGTGAGACTCATCTGGGAATTAGTGATGTGCTTCACCACATAAAGCAAATATGGAAGGAACTTGATTTCAGACTTCTGCAGCAAATTAGAAAAATAAAGGATCTTCTGCTAGTGATTTGACTGGCTGCCAAATAGTTCTTGCATATACGTAGCATTTCACAATCCAATTAGAGAAATGAGATTATCGAGTTCATTTTTGCTTATGTTATTAAAAACAGAAGAATTGAAAATAAATGGGTGTTTTATTACATTTTATTATATAAAGTCATTAATAAAATAACTGGAGGAGTTTCTGAATACATTCTATTACAGAAAAATGTAATTGCCCACTGATGCTCAGTGTCAGGCAATATTTCTTCATGTTCATATGTTTTGGTCCCATTTTTCATGAGTATAAAAGGGATGCCTTTTTAAAGTATAAAAAGGGATGAAATAGTAACAGAACTGTTTTAACCAGATTTCTCCCCAGAAGTATGTGTTAGTAGGAAATTTTACCACCCCTCTCCATGCTGAGTGTGGTGAAAGCCCCTCAGCCAGACATGGTGGGTCTTTGGGCAGGAGCTGCACGTTCCTGCCTCGGATAAGTGCCTACAACATTGTGGACACTATGGAAAACAAATGTTGAATAATTATTTTGTTGCTCAGTCAGGCTGTTTGGGGTAAAGGTATTTCATGTCCTGGATCTTTTGTTTTTCAAATTCTTTCAGTCACAGCCTATTGTACGTCACATTGGTAGAAAGAGGTTCCAAAGTGCTTTGGCAAAGATTCCTAGAAACACTGTTTTCAGGTTTTAAAAATCTCATCTAGGAACACCATTGTCTCACTGAGCTGCCTAGAGCGGGTTTTTGAGGCTCCAGCATTATACATTCTTGTTTTTGTGATGCTTAAGTTTTGGAAAAAGAAGAAGAAAATATCTGTCTAATGAACAGCATCCAAGATGTAAAGACATCTCAGATTAGACATTGCAATTAAATCCTTAGCCTGAAAAATCCATGCTAAGCCTCTGAGCAGTATCAGCAACAACAGGAAAAGGCTTTTCCTCTGTTTACCTCCAGCACTTTAACTTGGAAAAGGCTTTTACTGATGAAGCTGAAGCGGGATTTAACACTGCGGGCCAGAGCAAAAAGGGCGTCGTGAAGGTGTAGGCTGACAAATCAGACGATTTATCCCAGCTGAGGATTTGGCTCCTAATACATTGTTAGTTTAATAGAGACATATTAAAATAATAAAAGAGAGTGAATCAACAATCTTCACAGCAAACCAAGTAGTTTTGGCTACAGAAAGTTCAATCTCCATACGAAGTTCTCTTTTTTCCAAACATTTGGACATCAGCTCTGTCTGCTTTGTCTTTTTGAGTTTCCTCTTTCTAATTCTGAGCAAATTACTGCTCTGAGCTACTTCTACATGTCAGAGCCAGCGTCGCGTAGCAGCTGTAGTCAGGATACACCAGAGGCAAGCCCTGCTCTGCGGTACTGCACCAGCTGATGCAGCCGGGGAAGAAGCAGGCTGCTGTCAAGAGGATGCTCTTCTCTGCCTGTTCGCACAAAAAATCTTGAGTTCCTGAAAAGTGCGATGCTTCCCTCCCTCTTACACCCCACCCCACCACCCCCCCCAAAAATATCATTTTTCCTGAAAAGTGCGATGCTTCCCTCCCTCTTACACCCCACCCCACCACCCCCCCCAAATAATATCATTTAACCTAATAAGTGCCTTTTTCCTATAGAAATTGCCTTCTTTCTGTTGCAGGAGTAATCTGCAAGTCAATGGGGAGAGCACAAGGGGGTCTGTCAGGCAGTAAACACTGGCAGCAGGAGCAGAGAGCTGCCCTGGGTACCTCAGTGCCCCGCTGTCGCTGTCTGAAGGCTGTCTTAGGACTGATGGTTATACCTTTTCCTTAGTATGATTTGTCCTGGCTTAACCAAGGAAAAAAAAAAGAGTCTCCAATGCTTTTTAATGCTAGGTAACACAGGTATGCAGGTCTTGGGAGAAAAAAGGTCTTAATTAGTATTTGGAAGTAACAGAAATTAACTACAGATGTATTGGGGAAAGTAAGGGTATATGCTCATAATCAGAATTCTGTCAGTAGTTTTATTTGATCTACGGTGTTATTTTTTTTTCTCTCTTTATTTCCACTTTTTTTGGCTTATACATGATTGGGTTCTGCTTTTGAAATGGAAATAAATAGCTGTGGGTGAAATTAACAATACTTTTGTGGAAAAAAAGAAGCTAATTTTAGAACAAAAAACATCGGTGTCCCCTTTTACTCTATTATTTTCAGCAGCTAATTAGTTTTAATAAAAACATCTTTGATGGATAGGATAAACTAGCTGGCAGCTAAAACTGGAGGAAGTCGACAATGAATACATTTGTTGCGGAGAATCATCTGTTCTGTAGCTCTTTAGCCAGTGACCATATATTTTAAATTTGTGTTACATCAGATCTGGTAAAATTGTCAAGATATTCTGCTGAGCGTATTGAAGTTGATTTATGAACGCTGCATGCGGAGATATTTGTTCATGTTAACCAGAGAAAAGCATTACATTCACTATTGCTTTAACTTAAATCCATGTGTCCTGACCCGCAGAAAGGAAATTTAAATATGGCATGATTTTAAAACAGAAAAACTATGTGTATGTGTGTATTTTTATGCATATATTAGACAGGAAAAATGTAAGGACTATGAATGCTAAACCCAGGTATTATAGTGGCTTATGGAGCTACAATTTTACATACGTTTAAGAGAGCCTGTGTGGGAATTACTTTTATACGTGTTTCTGAAGTCAGCTAAAATATTTTTAATAGTAATGACTGTATTTTCTTACAAAATCTGACTTGCCATCCCCCTGAGATATTTCTGTTACCAAAGGACAAATGAGCCTTATATATAGCATCTCCTGCTCGCTCATGTTTGATCTTTTTTTTTCTTTTTTTTCCCCCCCCAAAAAAAGTAATTTATTATGAATTAATGTGAGCTATGAGTTTTAGTTATGGGTAATGAATGAAATGTGGAGGGGGAAGGAACCAAGTGTTGCTTTTCCATCATTTCTTCACGTATTCAAATTTTTAAAGAAAATCAAAATATTGTCTTGTCAGGTACAGGTAAAGAAGAGAAAACTCAATATTAGATTGTCCTGAAAACAGAAAGACTTGTCACAGATTTCCTTGCAGTTTGCTACTTTGCAGAACAAAAGAGATCCTAAATATGAAACAATCTAAAAAAAAAGAGAGAAGAGAAATATAGTTAAGCATTATCCAATATTTTTTTAGTTTTCATATATAATCAGAGGACAGATGATACTCAGACCTAGCTGTGACTAATGAAAGTAGAAGTACCGTCCCTTTGTCTCACCTAAACAAAACTGTTTGTGGAGAAAAAAGCAGGTTACCGAGTTCTCATAATGCTATTTAATTTAAATTAAAGTATTATTGGCAGAGGAATACCACAGGAAGAGCCGTTTAGAAAAATCTGCCCCATGTAATGCAAGACTTGCTGATATATGTTACTCTTCAACTAATGAAAAAGCTAGTAAAAGCTGTCGAAGATCACTGTTTTTCCAACCCAGCCCTAAACCCTACACCCGCCCGGGCCAGCAGCGATGGAGAGACCAGCCAGCCCCACAGAATCCCTTGACCCACATTACCAAACAGGGCTGTAACATCTAAATAAACCTGCATTTGAACGCCTGCCAGCTATGTTAGGGACCATCTATATGGTTTTATCAGTTCAGCCCTAGGGTCGCACGTGCCAGACGGGAATGAAGCAGACAGCGAGTGCTCGCACAGCGAGCGGTCGGGGAGGTGTGACGGCTGCCGCAGCTCTCCGGAGGACACTAAGTGCATTCAATATGCTACAGAGCCAGGGGATTAATCTTGGGATTTATTGTTTTTGCAGTGACGAGTGAATGCAGTAGGGAAATGATGAGCGGAAAAAAACAGAGCAATTAAAGTCATAGGACTGCAAATATATAAAATATGGCCGCAACTGTCCAGCCTGCACCTTTCCCCAAATAAATAAAACTGACTTCCAAGTAAGAGACGGGAGCCAAAGTTGTGGATCATAGGACTGCAAATATATGAAATATGGCCGCAACTGTCCAGCCTGCACCTTTCCCCAAATAAATAAAACTGACTTCCAAGTAAGAGACGGGAGCCAAGAAGTTGTGGAGAGGGTAAAAATAAAAAGAGAAAGCCTCACTTCCATCTGGGCACAGGATTTATATCCATAATCTCTGAGGAAACCAAATAAAAGAAGGATGCATTTTTCATCTCTCTCCCACCCTGTGAACTGTAATTGTGGCAGAGGTTCCTACCCACTTTCACGTGGGAACGGAGAGCGAGCTCCACCAAAGAGTGAGGAGCCTTGTCTTCAGTATTCCCCGGAGACAAGAAAAGATGGAACCAGTAAAGCCCCACCAGGTTTCTTTATTTCTCTTGGAATGTGGGAACTGGAGCTTTTAGGTATTGTGAAATCTCAGCTCCTTCTACCCAATGAACTTAGAAGAATTTATTGCAAGAAGAGATGATATTGAGGTTCAGTTTTATTTGTATTCAAAGATCTGGTTTTGAACTTGGCAGAACAAATTTTTGCAGGGTTTGGCTGTTCTTGCAGGACCTAATCCAAAGCCCATTGAAGTCAGGACGAATCTCTCCCTAGACTGCAGTGAATTTTGGGTCAGACCCCTACAGTAACATTGATTCTGATGGTTGCAGAGATTGAGATTTTATTACTGTAATCTACATAAAATATGCCTGGCTTTCATTTTAGATATTTCGCTCTTTCTTTTGCATAGAGTTCAAGAAGTAATATTTTTTTTCCTGGAAAAATATTTATTTATTGCTATACAAAATTATGAAATAGATCATAATTATTGTTATATGAAGTTATGGGGAATTCCACGAAAGACTGGACTGAAAATTATGTCCATTTCTCTCATTTAATTTCCTCATGTCTTTTGATGTTTAATACATTTTTGCATTACAAGACATGCAGCTTTTAATTCCTTTTCCAGATGAACATTATCTCCCAAAATGGAAAATAACATGAACAGAAACTACAACAGACTTCATTCAGGTTGGAGTCCTAATTCCCCACATAATTCTGAATATAGTTTTATTGACATTAACATCGGCGCATATAACACTCAACACACGGCTATCATGCTATCATTGAATATAACTTAGGGTCTGTCAAGCCATTTTGAGGCCATTTTAGAGTCTCCACTGAATCAGAAAAGACCATGGCAAAGACCACAAGCAGGTGGTCCTTCCTTCATAGGCAAAGTAGTCCCCTTCTGCGACACTAAGAGGTTTCTTCCGCCCCATAGTAATTGCTGGGTACGGACACATTGGCTTTCAAGGAGCTCTGTGAGGCAAAGCACGAGCAGAACTCAATTATGGCAAACTAAGCAACAGCTCAACAAGCCTAACTTCTTCCTCTAAGAAGCTGGCCCGTGTAATTGGCCTCTGAAGCTATTTTCTGTCCCCTAACACATAACTTTTTGACATAGATGAGCAGCGGTGTGCGAAGTCCTCAGCTGCAGGTTTTGAGGCTTGAGGCGTTTATAATTTAAGGCTCCCCAAGTTTGATTCTGTGTTGAATGTAATAATTTCTATTTCCGTGCCTATTTCTATCA
>NW_008794431.1:2115448-2169121 GCF_000699145.1 Aptenodytes forsteri | reverse complement strand
GTAATAATTTCTAGTTCCGTGCCTTCATTTCTATCACCTCTCCTGCTCTTGTCCTCATATTCAGTATGTTCATCCTTACATAGCAAGATCTTTAATATATCATATTCTTGCTATATAATACTCAAATGTTTTTTTCTCCTCTCATTTTTTAAATTCAGTAAGTTATAAGACAAACTAACAGACCAAATAACACTTTACTGTTTAGTTTAATATTATAACAACTTACAGCTCAATTTTTAAAAATTCTTATTTAACCTGATCTCAAAAAAAATGGTGTTTTGTCTGATTAATCTTTTTTCCTTCCTCTTTTGTATCTTTTTAAAAATTCCTGTATTTGACAGTTAATATCAAGCTAGAACTCTACTACAAGATTGATTCCTTTATTGTTGGGATACAAACATCAAACTTTTTTTGCATTTGGGTTTTAAATGTGCTTAGGCCACGTTCAAATCCCTGTGCCTTCTACTCAGGTGACTCCAGGATCAGTGCCTTAACATTTCAAGGTTTGCAGTTTCAAAACTGAAATCATTAAATAGGGAATTCTGGGGGGAGCAAGAGGGTGTGGAAACTGCACATGTTCTTTAGTGTTATAGTCTCAAAATCTGTACAACACAAATAATAGGTAGAAATATTCCGTATCTGGAAATTGTAGTTTTCAGACAACGTGGTATGACAAATTTACGTAGGTGAAATTGCCATGTTCCTAATATTTTTGGTAACAAATGTGGGGTGATTTTATGCCCAGTACTTAATTCCCAAGGTTACTTTCAGATGGAAGAGAAACAGAGAATTAGTGTTGTGGAGCTCAAGGAGTGATGGATGGTGCTGTTATAAATTCAAATCACCCAGCCCTTGATTTATTCCGGAATTTTCAAGAGTATGGCAATATATATTTCTAATTTCCACTGAGGATGAATTTGGTGAAAGGAAAGAGAAATTATTTGCTAAAATATAAGCTGGAATCAGGTACTGGATGCCAATATTAACACTCTTAAAGAAGAGTTGTTTCCTGAATTAGACTACAGTGCAAGCAGGACTTTCGGCAGTGAATTGCCAGAGCTGCTGACAGACGCCCCCCCTTACAGAAGGACTGGCGTGTTTGATTAAAAGACGGTGATGAGAGCTTTCACTGCCAGTCCTGCCAGAGCCCCTGCCCTCCCTGCAGACTCCCCCTCGCCTCTCCCGGTGTCGGGCAGCAGCCTCCCGGCACAGGAGACAGCAACTTCCACAGGCAGGCAAAGCGGCTGCGGGTATTCCTCTATCCCTTCTGTTTCCTCACAGGTTTAGGGAAAAGAAATTATGAATTACAGCTGCAGCAATATGAAAAATGACGGTCACTTTGATGGGTCGGGGGGAAGGTGTTCAATTAGCTCAGAGCTTTAAATTTCAAGCAAGGGAAAAAGGCAGCTGAGTTACAGACAGTGTGCACAGCTGAATATCAACCATTATTTTCAGCTCCGAATATAATAATCTGAGTGTGAATAGCACTTCTCATCCAAGAAGCTGAAGTGGCTTGCAGATAATAACAAATTACCTCCCTCACTGATAGAGACAGGAAGCATTATCATTGCATTTGGGATTTGGGGAAGACTGAGATACCAAGAAATCAGTTTGTTCAGGATGGCAGGGGGAACCAATGGCAGAGCGGAATAAAAGCCGAGAGGACTGCGTGCGCATTGCCGAATCCTTGCTGCTTCTCTGAAAAGTGTTTTCAGAGAAAAGGCATTCTTTCCTAGCCTTTCACAGCACGTCTTTGATTAAATAAAAAAAAATGCTTTCTCACATGTCAGACTGTAATAAGGGTCTCGTGAGGTATAGGATGACCCTTGATGGCCAGCAGATGAGGGCTTTTTTTCTATGTACGACCCGGACTGTGCATTATAGTCATTTACAACTTTGTAAAGTGGGTGCAAAATGAGCATAAGGCACTGTGACCACAGCATTTTCACTTATTACTCAATGAGGTGGAAGGCAAGGTCAAGCTCTTCTAGAATTGCAGTCGTTTTTAAGAAATGATTTTATTTTTTATTGCTGCTGTGAGGTGTACCAATAAAGCCAACCTAAGCACATAGGAATTTCAACCCTGTATCTTTAAATAAAACTTTAAGTTTGCTTTAAACTCTCACTCATAAGGAACATAAAGCCTACGCCGTGGTGAACTTTCTAGATGGCTGTAGGGTACTATTATGCTTCTCTCCGACCTGGTCAGCTGAGGGCCCTGTGATTGATCTCTCAGTATAAAGTAAAGAAAATAGCCAGTGCCAGGACTGGGCTCCACCTGCCTTGGTTTTGGGAAGTTTTGGGAGAAAGACTAGAAAAACAGAAAGCCATGGAGGGAACAGCCTGCTGCCGTCAGTGTTTAAACTGCAGAGGTTGTGGCTAGCCTCTGTGCCAAAGCCTCAGGTCCACAGCTTGACGTTTCTTTTAAAAATTTCTAAACAGACAAGGGCAGTGCATTGGTCTAAATTTCTGACTTACCTATAGTTTCTTATCGCATCCATGAGCAAATGTTAATTACCACATAGGTATATACATATGTATGTGTGTGCATGTAGGCACATATATATAAAAATATGTGTATACACACAGACATGTGTGTATAAGGATTTTCTATAGTCTTCCAAGTCCAAACTTAGTGTCTGTTGGCTCTGCCTGCATCAAGATTTAATGAACAATAGGTCTGTGCTTTGCAAGAATGTTGCCTTCATAAAAGTTATGTGTTAAATGAGATTTAGCTTGTTAATTTTATTCCCATTTACAGTGCAGAGAAGGGTGGTGGCAAGCAGTGTTCTCTTGATGGAAAAATCCAAATAGGTTGGGAAAATATGCATTTCCAAACTTTGAGAATCTGTTTACAGACTGTGGGGAATATAAAATAACATGTATTTATTGAAAAGGTCTTGATGGAGTCTTTTTGAAAGCCTATGCCTGAAATAGTCTCTGCATTTAAGAACCAGAGCACTTTGTGATTTGCTTCCTCGGGACGGAGCCTATCATACCTCCCAACAGCAACCTATTTTTGCAGAGGGAAAGAAACGTTAAATGCTATGACTGCTAGACTGAGAACTTGGTTCAGCTAACATCAGGTTTACGACCTAGAATGGAGGTAAATGGCCAAACCCGATCAACACCCCATTAATCTAAGGATGATCAAGTAACATTGTATTTGGCAAAGCCACAAATAACCATGTAATAACTTTGTAATTCTATGGTAATTTCTTACACATGGTTATTGATGCCCTGTAAAATAGCGTGTTACCAATAATCCCATATTACCTCTCTGCTCTTAAATATAAGGTCACTGACAGACCATGACTGTTTAATGTACTTTCAGTCTCAAACAGAAATCTTATACAATGGTTATAAAAATGAACCTTAGAGGGTGACCCTCTTTGCTCTTCTTTAATTTTTTTTCCTCAGAACATATCACATATACATCAGTGGGACTCTGGATAGTTTGTGGGGTATTAGACTTAATTTATATTTAGCCCTTCCTTTCCACTTTTCACCTACCTACACTCAGGGTTATTAAGAAAGATTTGGATTGCGTAGGCTGTACCCGCTTTCAAGGGTAGAGACCGAGGAGCTAGACAGCGAGGCAAGTGAGTCCAACACTAGGATTCAAACCACCCCAAAACCAACCAAATACCACAGTACTGTGCCATGCAGCTTCGGCTTATTTTGAGTGTCAGTCACTGTTGAGTTGATAAGAAAAACTGGATGCCTCCATTCTAACCTCCTGTTGTAAAGACACCTAGAAACCACTCGATTGCCAGAAAGACCTGTCAGAACAGGGGAAGCAGGCACAGAGACTTGCCTAGGAGATACACTAGCGTGCTGCTAGGTTTGTGTCTCTCAGCCCTGGACCCTATTGGACTTAAAAGAACTGGCCTTATATATACTGGCCTTATATATAACTGGTCTTAATATAAACCTTTCTCTTCTACCTGCGTGTGCAGAGAAACCTGTATTCCTCCATAAGTTATTATTTTTCTACGGAAGAATTTTTAGGTCTTTCTATGTAGTGGATTGCAGTCATACTCTATATTTTTTTCCTTCATTCTTGTTAGAAAAGATTGAAAGAAGAGATGAATTCTAACTTTAATCTTTGGTCTTAAATACTCTTAAAGTTACAAAACTTCTGGAACTGAATTTACTCTGTATTTCACAGCTAACCCTCTTGTCTTGGTGAACCAGACATTGGAAAATATGTATCTGCAGTCAAATTTGATTTTGGCAATTTATAGGTAGCTCTAATTAGGAATATCAAATAAATTAGCAATATGGCCACAGAAAGCTCAATCTTGCACTATTAAAATGGATGTGGAGTTTTGCCATTGACTGCAAGGAGAGCAAGATCAGGCATACAGTCAAGAAACACGCTCCGTTCCCACAGCTGGGGCAGGTCTGACAATGTGCTGGGCACCTCAGAGCAACTACCGCTGCTCAGCATCCCCTAGGCTTCGACCTTCAACAAATCCACAGTCTGAGGCAAGGAAATGCTTGCACGCTTTAAAATCTCATTTTCTTCTTTCACTTATGTATGGTTCTGAGATTGTGAAAGTTATTTTTACGTCTGTAATTCATCATGGCTGGTATGTTTTGTACAGCAGGGCAGCAAAATTTAATTGCAGTTATTATCATTCCTACACAGAGGAGATGTGTAACTGGGGTTTTACAATGCTCTCCAAGAAGCTGTTGGGGACAAGACCGGGTCAGCCTTTTTAGAAAAATAAACAACAAAAAAAGTGCTACAAGGTGGAAGATGAATCCCAAGAATAGTAACCTTCCTCTACGCACAAATGAAAGCGCTTAGTCCCGCCAACACTATCCTCGTGTAAACACCACGAGCTGTCCCCGCAATGCAACCCCACGGAGCGGAGTGCTTAACAATCCCCTCGTAAGGGGGACCCATTTGCAGGATTGGGCCCCCAGCAATTTCATATTCTTTTTGGCCTGGGTGGAATTAGCGTAAGACTAGGCTTCCTTTCACCAACTGTGATTGTCAGGTAAACAGGCTGAGGGGAAAATAGAGCCATCTGTGCCTAGAAATAGCAGAGAGTTCCCCTGGCCTATAAACCTGCTGGAAGCCACACATACTGGGCTGCGCTGGGTGCTAATGAACAAGAGCAATGTCTCAGTTTCTGGCTTCACACGATGTTCTTCAAAATACACTTCTGAATTTAATTAGTTTTTAGAAGTCTGTTTATGTATTCTGTATACAGCTGTGGAGCACAAGGAATCATGTGGTTTCTGTGACCTTTTGTTGCTCCTTGCCGCGTTTTCTCTGGTGCTGCCTTTCAGCCATTCCTTTCGCATGTTATCACGTGCATTGTTCACATCCCTTAAAGATGCAGTTTGGGATGCAAACATTATTTACATGTTTTACAAGATCGTCTGTATCTTCTGTACCAATAACAAAATCATAAAACTACTTTCCAGTGTTAGTGACTGGGACATAGCTGGTGTTCTCCACGGCATAGAAATCCTTGTTGACCCTCAGAGCTGTTGGCGGCATTCATTCTTTACACAGACTCTTATTAAACAGCTTTTGACTTGGGCATTGGTAGACCAGAGGACATCACACAGTCTGTAGGCCCTCCTAAAATACTCTACTGCAGTCACTGGATGAGGCGGTCCCTTCAACCCTGCGCCAGGCCAGTCTGTCTGTACCTTGTTGTTTGGAGCTGCGTGCTTAAAGCTTGCTGTGTCTGCTGGTCCCTTGCAGAGTGAGAGGGAGGCTAAGCGCATGAACGGCTGCTGCCAGCAGGTGCCTATCTGGCCATCCCTGGCAAGAGGAGCTCTAAATCTGACACACTGGGGAGGGAAACCTAAGAAAGCCAAGTTAAAAGTCCCCCCCAGAATCCACCAAACTCTTTCTGATAGTGGCCAGCAGCATTTGCTTATGGAAAAGGTGTTAGAAATGGCACAAATCTCCTGCCACACTCCTCAGGGAGTGTCCTCCGGCCAACCTGGACTGTGAGGCTCCAATCACTGGCAGAAGTACCCCGAAAATACTGCAATCACGTTTGCGTAAGGGATTTTACTTAGATATTTTGATCTTTTTTATGTTCGCTCAAAGATACAACTAAGTAGCCCAGGTTCCTTTTCACTGCACTTGAGTTCCCAGACCTGAATGCTGGTGAATTGTTACTGTCGATGGCTGTATCCATAGCCATGACACGGGGCACAGCAGAACACTTCAAGAGGGCAAGCATTTCAGTTTTGTGATAAGCCAATACATGTTTCAGTTCCTTAAGAATACTTTGGGAATGGCTTTGCGGTTCTTTGGTGCTCGAAATCCTGTAATTTTACTTCTCCTTGCTGAGATGGCCAGGACCAGAATTAATCCTTCAAATTATTCTCTCACTTCAGTATATTTCCATCTCCAGACAAGAAATAGATATGGTATCATGCAATTTCTCACCAACCAATAACTGCTATCTAACACAAGTTTAATCATTAATTTCTCTAGCAACTCTTATATTTGAAAGAAAAAAGAAAAAAGCCATAGAACTTATAAATAAATTCAGATGTTAGAGATGCAGAAATGGTGACCATTGCCCTCCCTCCTAAGCCTCGTGCCAGGAAGCCCAGGGGAGAGGTTAGTGGTTGAGGTGGAAGTCTAAGGCTTAGGGGTCAGAATAGAGTCACTGAGGTCATTCTCCTGGGCAGAGACCAGAATACTGGAAGTGTACTTGGTGAGCTCTTGGCCTAAAAAAATTGGAGTGACAGAATGGATTGTTAAAATTTCCATAGAACTACTTTGCTCATATTTCAGTTTCTTCTGTTTAGTTTCTTCTGTTTCTTCTTTCTTCTTTCATATTTTAGTATTTTAGTTTCTTCTGTTTTTTTCACCTGGCATTGAACACATTTTACCCTGCCATTTAAGGAAAAACACCTTTTTTGTTACTTAAGGAAAGCATAAGAGGCTTCAGGCAGAACACTATTGTCAGGTAAGAAGGTCAAGAATCAAATAAATCTTTCTTTCAAGTGATCAGCTGTATTCCAGAAATAAAACCCTTATTAGAAAGAAACTGTGCTAAATGCAGACTCTTTCAGACTTTGACTTTCACGTGTGTATATTACAAACTCTAAGCACCCTTCTTGTTATTCAGATGTTGACTGTCTAGTTGGTGGTGACCCTGTGCTCCTTGTTCTTCATTTCCATTTGGGCTACAAAGCAGCCTTTACTGGTAGTCATTTAATTTTCAGGAATGTCCCAATGTTAGAGGTACCGTATAAAGCCAGATATAATTGTGCCCTGGGTTCAGAGGACATTCACAGGCTGTGTCGGAGAAGAGGAGATGGCACGTATCTTCAGCTACTGTGCTCAGGTTCACCCACTGGTAATTGGAGCTATGGTAGAAATTAAGGTTGACCATCAAGGCTGCTCTAATCTGTATTTGATCTGCAGTGTACACCAACAAGGAGCACAAGAAAGCAGGTGTAAATTCTGGTCTCTTGCAAGCACAGATTCTGCCTCTCTCTGTATAAAAGTATTATACAAAAACAATGTTCTTGTGAAGTTAAATCATGATCTTTCAGTGCACAAAGATGTGATTCCTCTAACTTCTTTTTAATTGTTCCTTATTTACTGAGTCAAGAAGAGCATTTTAAACTTACAGTTACTTGCAATTTCTATTAGGGATTGGATAAAGAGAGATTCTGTATGGCTCAAGAGTACATGTAAAGCTTTTGAACATGCAAAGAAGATGCAATGTTAAAATCTACTTTTCACGCTAATTGTCAGGCTTATAGAGTCATTTGGATTTACTAAATCCATTTGCATGTCTGATAGTCAGTAGGATCATTTACCGGTATGATTACTACTGGCAGCAGCACTCACTGTTTTTTCTGCAGCTTCCATCCCTCTTCCATGATAATCCCTGGTCCTGTCACTGAAAACTAGCCTTTTCCCAAATAGAATAATAGCTGCTCACCTCTCATAAAACGCATAATGCGTATTCTGTTTGGTGATTAGCTGAAAATTGTAAAAGATGCATTTTAAAAATTGTGTTTAATGAGGAGAGGAAATAACCATAAATGTGGTGTTTATGTTTGTAAGCCACCTTATACTCTGAGGGGTATACCTGCATATAAGGATGTAGAAAAGGTTCTTAGCCCCATAGGATTTAAAACTAGCTTCCAGACACTTCCAAGCAGTGAAGTGCTAATTTAAAGCCTTTTGATGTGGCACAATTCACTTCAATAAGTGGAGGCAAGCACGGAAAGAGAAAGCACCAGCCCCCTTGGAAGGGACGGCGTTCCAGCACCAACAACGCCTTCATTGTTCTCCTGCCCACAGAGGCTGGAAGCAGCGGTGACCCCAAAGCAGTCCCTTTGGAAAAGGAAAACTGCTTTGCAATAATAATTATTCCTTGAGTTCAAAAGAGTAAGCCTTCCCCCGAAAGAAATAAAATGATTACAAATTCACACAACAGCTGGTTGAAGTTGAATGAAGATGTCAATTACACAGATAAGGAAGAAAGAAATGGTGCTTTAAAATGCTTCAAAGAAACGGCTACGTATAAATGTGTTTGGGTTTCGTAAAAATAGATCTACAGCGCTATGATCAGCCCAATTAATGTTTCTCTTTTGTATGCCATTCCTTCCTTAAATGCTTTCAGTTACTTGAATAACCACAGATTTCTCTGAATGAATAAACCCTCCTGTTACCTTTTCAAAGTGTCTGAAAGCTTGATCTAAAACATTACTTGATCCTCTCTATCTTTCTCAGCCAAATCAGTTGTTGTTCACAGACCGATCAGTGTGTTGTGCTTACTTTATGAACATCAAGAATAGGCTCATCCACCGTCTTCCCTGAGGAAAAGGGACGACTTATTCTGTTATATAATAGACCTTCCCTCCTGTAGTTAAAGGGATGGTCCATGCTCCACTTAGTGGGTACAAAACTTGGCTGAAAAACTCAGAATACAACTGAAATTTGAAATAAAGGATAGGTTTCTGACGGCAATAAAAAAAATAAAGCAAAATGTTTTTGTTGGGGTTTTTTTCCCCCTTATAAGGCTTTGTGATCCTTTGATCAATGACTACCATGAATGTGCAAAGGGAGTATTTCCAGTAAGAATTAAAATTGGTCTTGTGTTTCTTACCACTGCTCACACCTCTGAGCATGGCAAAGTTACTATGCAGAATCCAATGAATCATCAATGCTTATGCACTCGGGATAAAGCTCTGCATGAGAAAAGGGAAAAGTAACTTTTGAGGCTATTTAGACAAAGTGTTCCACATATTAACGCTCTTTCCTTTATCTGGGTGGGCTTTGTCTGTGTCACAGAATGGGGTTAATAGCAGGCTCCCCCTAAGACCATGCAGTCACTCAAGGGTGAGCAATTTTGTGTTAGGAAATTACCAAGTGTAAAGCTCAGGGAAACGTGAATGGTATACGATATCCAAAAGAACCCGGGTTCTCAGTGCCACTACAAGGATGACTCTTTTGTGGAAGAGCACTGGCTTTGTGCGGTCTCACATCTTCCAGCTCAGGTAAAGAGAAGGGCTGCGCATTGAATAAATATATGGACTAACTGTAGGATTCTCTGCAGCCCTGACTTCTCAAATAAGAAACCAACCTGCAAATCGTGCACTCTGTTACCAGCTGACAAAGGGGAAATGATCCTGTCATCTAATGCAATGCAGTTGTTATTTTGTATCCTGTCAAGTCACCGTTTTTAATTTGTTCTTAATGCATTTTCACAGACAAATGATCTTGCCTACGAAGTCCCTTTCTAGAGGGAACCTATTTACCTTCTATTGGCTATGTATGTATTTTATTGACTCAGACATTTGCTTTTAAAAGTGTGTTACTGGTGAATGTTTAAGTGCCTTTTAGACTTTTACTCCTTTTTTTGGCTACTAAACTTCTTCATATAAAAGTAGTTTCCAGAAAGGATGACAGTGCAGTTCCAAGTGGTACTTGCATCCAACTTCAGTATAGATATGGCAAAAAAAAGATTAGAGGTTAAAACTCAGGACCTTTGGGAGTCATGATCTCTCCAGGACTCACCAACCCAACCGTTACCACTGTCCTTGGTCATCCCAAATTGCTCAGGTTTCCCTTGGTGCACAAGGGTTTGGTGTTACCACAGAATTGCTAATGAACAGATTCTCACCACTTAAAAGGCACAGATGTGGGATGGAACGGCAGAGCTAACTCCCTTCTCTGGGTTCAGTCCTGTGGTGCATAACAGATCTGTGAAGCACTGAGTTTGCGAGGTTGATAGCAAACGTAATCCTTCAAATGGTTATGTCTTCACAGCACTAATATCTGGATTTTTTTTTTTTTTTTTAAATGCGTTGTGAATACTACATGCTTTTCTGGGTTGGTACCTATCTTCAGCTCTCAGCTGACCCGCTTCTTTGCCTCACTCTTGAGGAATCCTTTTATTCTGGGAGCAGAAACAGGAACTTGTTCAATTACAAGAAATTTCTCTACAATCAAATTAAATGCGAGTTTTCTACCACCACCAATATAAGTATTTACATTCTTTTAAAAACCACCGCTTCATAATGAGGTATGTCCATCCCATTAGTGGCTTCCAGTTGTCCCTGAATTATGGTTTGACCTAATGTATTTACGTGACTTTTTTTTTTTTTTTTTTTTTTTTTTTTTTTTTTAAATGCGCTGTGAATACTACATGCTTTTCTGGGTTGGTACCTATCTTCAGCTCTCAGCGCTCCAACCGTCACTGTCATTGTCATCACTCAACAGACAATATCTTTCTTGGATGATGTTCTTCCGTTCCCTGCCAGGAAAATAACTTTTTGAATTTCATTCATGCTGTTATTGGACTTGTGGAGTATCTGTTCCTCAAAGAAACTGTAGACTAAAGAAACTGTGAAGGAGATTCAAACTTCATACCCAACAAACAATAAGCTAGGTAAAATAGGAGCTTCTTTCTCATTTTTCACCTCCTTCTTTTGTACATTATCTTCTTATAAGGATGCTAAATATCATCCTTATAAGGACGCTAAATATTAGAAGTACTATGTGCTCAAGCCTTGCTACCATAGCATGACTTAGCTTGGAAATTCCTAAAACATTTCTAAAATATTACCTGCATTGTTACTCAAGCAAATTTTGCACGTGGACAGTCTTCAACTGATGTAGAAAATAAGGTCAGTGTGAATGGCAGGGCTGGGTGTATGGAAAATAAATTCATCTGGGAAATGAAGAGAATAGAGTTCCTTTTCGTATTTGTTATCTGCTGGAAATATTATTGGAATACCTGAATTAGAATATCTGACGCTATTGAGTGTTGTTATCTCAGAGAAAACTAACACTTTGACTCAGAGTAGATGGGGGTGATGGAACAGTAATTCTTGATTGGGTTCATGCTACTATTTGTGTATACACGATAGCATTTTTCTTTTTGTGTGCATGGCACATTCCTAAGCTATAATTGCTAGACTTTCCAAGTTTCTCTAGCTGCCAAATCCCCCACTGTGACTCTAGCAGTGTTTTGCATTAGCTGTACTGAACAGTAAATATTATAAAGAAAATAACCATCAGTAAGTATTCTGCTAATGCGTTTAAACCACTAACCCCCTGAAACTACTTCTGACCAGTTGTATACGGCCCCAGATTTCAAGGCCGTTTACAAAAGAAATCAATCTATCTTTTGTTGTTGTAGTCATTACTCTTAGTCCACCAGGCACTGCAAGCTGTGATAGCCTTTTCATCTTCTTGTACCCTATCTGCAGTATTTTAAATGTTAACATCCATCCTTTGTTATTTGTTTAGCACGTTGAATGTTGAAACTGCACTTACAACATTGAAACCTCCAAAATACAATACAAAAGGGAAAAAATGCTTCCTGTTGAATAAAATAAGAACAACAGAAATCTGTTGACATAGTCACCACTGAAAGAATACGCTGCATAAAAGGAAGTTCAGCAAAATGAATGGGCACCAATGCTTGGCAACATCCCAGATTTTAAAATTAAATTCTAATTTAATTTTCTTTGGAAAGAATGGAGAGATAAAACTGAAGTTATTCTTCCTGCAGTTAGGAACACTGCACTTCTTACATGCTCTTAAAACTCCTAAAATCCCATTTGAAGAACAAATATTTCTTATAACACTTTTTTTTTTTTTGAATAAGGAGACAGCATGTACAGCATTAGTTTATTGGACTGTTTCTATTTTGAATTTATTCAGGGATGAGTTCTAAATGCTCAAATAAATTACAATGGCATGAATCATTGTCCAGAAGCTGAAATAAAGCTACCTCAGGTGCAAATAAAGTTTAAGAAATACTAAAAAGAAAACTGCTGTCTAAAAAGATATGAAATGTAGATTTCTTCAGGATTCCTAATAAGACTAAGGTGACCTAGGAAAGGTCAAAAGACTATGATACTGAACACCAAAGGCCTCATTATGATCAGGTACTGTGAAACAATAATTTTGACCGAGAAAGTCATGGTGAGTGTTGGGGATTGTTAAACTAATCTATATGTGCGTGAGTAATGAAAGGGATATTGGTTAAGATCAGGCAACATATTTCTTAGGTTTTGAAGTACGGACTAAATTTGCTCATGGAAAATATCTTTTTTCTGTGCTCTTTAAATCAGCTCTTTACAGAGATCAGGAAGTATTCTGTGGATATACAAAATGAGCTTGGAAAAACTATTTTGGATTAGGAAGATTGATTTGGTAATGACAGAGCTTGCTGAGGATCAGAGACATGTTTTTAGCAATGAAGAGGGGCTTGGGGGCTGGAGAAGGAATACAGATCAGGAAAGGTATACTGAAAGGAGGAGAAAACAATGAGAAGGATTAGACCTGCACCATGAGAAGAGAGTTCCCTCTGCGGAGCTGTTTTCAATGTGCTCAGTAAACGTCCAGTGAAATGCCTATCTGAGCATGCACAGCACTTTCCTTTCGATTATATGGTCTCCATCTTACCAGTTAGCTGCAGAGAACGCACTGGCTGTGAGAGCTTGCAGTTCAGGAAGGGTCTGTAGTTCTCATGCTTGAAACAGAAAGTCAGGTTGGCAGAGGCAATTTGCCAAGAACAAGAAAGGAAGGTGTTCATACTCACGTCCTAGTCACCAAATGGAAGTTTTAATTCATCTTTTGGACCTTCTTGCAACAGGCAGAGACTATAACAGGGTTTGCTATGTCTCTGTTTCTAAAACACTTTTTCTGGAATGCAATTTTTGTCCCATAAAAAAACAAACAAACAAAACCAACCTACAACTTTTCCCAGTTGACTGTGGTATAGGAACATGTGGAAGCCAGATCTTCCACTGCGCAGAAGGCAAAAAGCAAGAAGAGTTGTTTATTTGTTGGACTGCATTTGAAACAGCAAATCTTAGTGAATACGTAGTGAGGCAGAGCGTCCATGATACTGCATTCCTCAACTGTGAATTTGTTCCTATCTTCTGAAATTACATCTCTTTCCTGCTGGGTTGAAACGGCAAGGAATGGAACTGAACTTCATCAGCTCAAGTGAGAAATGGTTCACAGTTCAGCTGGGAATTGGCAGTCGTCAGTTTAATACTCTCTTTCAAGACATACTAAGTTTAGGAGAGCTACTTACTTCATATTTACGTAATGCCCTGCTAGCACTACACTATTTCAACAAATCAAGCCAGTTAAGTGTTCTGTTTGTAGGCTGAGGATGACAGGTTCCACAAAAGAATATATAAGTAATTAGCATCATCCAGGCACAGAGAATTGCAGTGGTGGCTCTCTCTCCTTGCTCTTTTATGTGAGCTCTGTGTTAAACAAGTGTATCATTTACTTTTAATGAAACGTTGTGCTGCCTCACGTAAGCGGTGTGCCAAGTGACTGTAGGCAAAGCGTATGGTAAAAATGCTGTGCTTTGTCAGCTCAAACTCTCTCTCGCTCTCTTTTAAAACAATGTTACATCTTTAATTTATTACCACTTTTCTGTGCTCTGGGAAAGCTCCTGTGAATGCGGGTGTCAATTTCCAGGCTCGGTTCCCGCTGCCCCTGGATGCTGCAAAGGAGTTTGCTTTATAAGGTGAGCTCTAGCACTGCTGTGAAAGTCTCAAGGTCTTTCTTCATCTGCTCGGGGGTCAAGAAAGTGTTAGTATAAGCTTTCCCCTGCCATTTGTGTCTCAGATCCCCTCGTGTTATACGACGTACCACATCTTGGGGAGATTCTCTTCTGAGACTGTTGTCCATTTGTGCCAGCCACAGCACCACTGTTTTCTGCAATCTGCATAGGATTTAGGCTTGATTAATCCGTCTGTCAATTCTTTATCTGGAATGAATGCCAGGATGGCAGCGAGACCTTACATTCCAATATCTGCTGATAATGGTATAACGTTTGAAAAGAAAATGGCAAGGTTACATTTAAAGACTATAGCAGAGCCCGACTAAAAAAATTAAGCTTCTGAAACACATTACAAATATTTGTGGTTTGCAAAGTAGCAAGAAAAAGACAGAACTGCCATTTAAGAAAACATTTATAATGCAACTGGATGACTCTGACAGATTAGACATTTTCATTCTGGAAGAAAACATCACTAGCTGGCCAGAATTAGGTAAGATGAGGAAATATTTTCCATATACTCAAGTGTTATGCTTTTTGTGAAGTTCAAGTGTTGGCTCAGATATGATTTAAGGTGGCTCTGATTTCATGCAAATATCATGTCACAAGTGACAGAGGAATTTTAAAAATTGTGAAGTTAAAATTATATGAATCTTTGGAAAATGACGCACCAGCTTTATTTCTTGTCCTTTTTTTTTTTTTTTTTTTAAGCAATACCTATAGCTACACTAAAAAATACTTTTTGTTTTGAAAAAAAAGCAGGTTTGCTTAGTGCAAAGTTTTAACATTTTGATTGCTTGGCTCAAATGTTGAAGCTCATTTGACTTCATAAATTTCTTTTTGATGTAGTTAGTGGTCATGAGCTTTTCACAACTTGGAGCACTACATCAAAATAATGAATGCAGCTAAATTACCTTACGGTATTAACCGGCTAAGTCTGCCTTTTGCCATTATGCTCAGAGGGGCAGTAGTGCATGTGTGTGCAAACACCAGGGATGTCAGAGTGTGTAACTGAGTGGAGCTGTGATAACCTGTTCCTGGAGAAGGCAAAGTCAGAAATGTCATTCTGGAGTACTGGAATATGATCCTTCTGCTTGATGGTCTGGCTTGTGACCTAAAATGACAATCACAAATAAGTTCGGGTCCTTTTTCATAGTTAATTTTTATGTTAAACATCACACAAAGTAGATTGGTCAATGCTTGCATTCATAGGTATAGGCGAGTATTCAAGTACGAAGTTGGGAGAGCTTTACTGTGGATGTTCTCCCCACGTACCCAACACAACCCCTCTATTGTTCTCCCCACGTACCCAACACAACCCCTTTTTCCCCTCTATGCAAAAGCGGTGGCAAAAGCGGTGCCCTTTATGCTCTGTCCCACTTCTTTACATGTTCATCTTTCACCAAAAGTCAGAGAGTTTCAAATTTGAGTACAATCCTCAAATCAAAGGTACGTTTGGTCTCTGGGAAGCACAGATATTCCTGCAGTTTCACAGCCATGCCAGTGAATTCACAGGCAGTGGGACTTTTCCACTGCTGAGAGGACACTCACTAAGCTTGAATGTACCTTTTTAATTATGTCATCAATAAAAGGCCAGGAGAAGTCTTTATAAGGCACGGTGTTGCTAGGAAAATTTCTGTTTGGCTCATTGGAGAGGAAAGGTTTATAAGTGGATGCACCATAAGCCTCCCCTTTAGCAGACTGTGAAGAACTATTAAAGAAAAACCCTGACTTTTATACTTCACGTTTATTCCATAAGAAAATCTTCAAGAGATTTTATGGGAGAGACTAGGAATCTGTACAGACCTTCTCTCAAAATGAAAATGAGAGGTAGGAAGATCACACAAGCGCATACATACCCCAGTAAGCACTTGAGAGGCATTTTGGAAGTCTGAAATGGACGTACAAAATAACTTCTTCCTCACATGCAGCAAATTCCCAGAAATGGCTTATGGACACTAAAGTGCATTGTGAATCTCACAAAGTGGAGACATGTCTGGGGTAAGCTCCCCGGGAATCCAGGAGAGCATCTTCAAAGTTATTAAGGACTGGTCCATGCAGACGTCAGCGACAGTGGCTGACTTCATGGGAGCAGAACTGCCCGATACCTGACACACTGAAGAGTGCTGGGAAAAATTGTGTCAATTCTTAAGACAGTGTATATACGATCACTTAATAAAAGTACGCCTATAATTCACAGAGCAGGTTCTGGACTGTACAGGTATTAGGACTATATGCAGTTTCCTGTCTGTGTAATAAAAGATTCAATACTGCCTTCAGTACTGGCACACAGGAACCAAAAATGCTGACATCCCCTTTGTGGCAAAAAAACAAGCACACACATTATATAAAGAAGCTCTTTCCAGCATCCTCGCTATACATGCACTCTGTTCTTGTTCGTAATCAAATTACTAACAAGAGTCCTAATAATTTTAGGAAGAAAGAGCCTCAATATTTTGAGACTACAAACAGAGGCTGAAATTCGGGGTTTGGTTATTAAACAAATAGGTTAGTCAGGAGATCTGAAAGGGAAGATGTAAACAATTCACATTCTTAGTGAAACTGGAAGCCTTTCCATAATGTTTGTTTTTTTCATGGCTCATTTGAACTCACTGGAATCCCACCCAGCAAAAGAAAAGTTCCATTAATGTGTTTGATACGTGTTAGACATGCAACAGTTTTGAGTGGTGATGGTATGTGGTACAAGACTCATCTGTTAATGTGAGTATCTGTGTTCCAGCTCCTCGGTGTATGACAGGAATGTTTCCAGTAGTATTGATTTTGCTTTTTGCCAACGTGGTTTATAAAGATTTACAACTATAACAAATAGTTGCTTCCATAACAAATATTTCGGCTTCTACTCTGCATAATCTGTGAAACACCACAGCACAGTGATTTCCCTCAAGTCCACACAGCAGAACAATAAATCAGTTAAAATCTAATACACCGTAGGCAAAGACTGAATCTGCCATATTTTTTTCTCAGATGTACACATTAGTCTTAAGTCTTAAACTGAATAGACAGTAAAACTTACAGAAGTCTTCAGATATGTTAAGCTGTATTTCTATTGATTTCATTGAGCTTTGTTTTCCAGACTTTGGTAGCTCTAAAGCAATGGTGATAGTATGGAAAAGATTGATACCGCCACTATCTTTCTGCTGTAAACTGTATTTGAAGGTTTTGTTAAATCTGGGTTCTTCTTTTATTTGAACCTGTTTTTTTGTTTGTTTGCCCTTTTGTAAAGCATGAGAGGACTTAATGGTTTGTCTATGATAGTATGTGTAGGATTTTTTGGTTAGACACCATTATTTCAGCAATATCCAACATTATTTCCTACTTAACAGAGAAGACACAGAGGCAAGGATCTCTGCTTTGACTCGTTCACTGACTTGAACTTCTAAAGTTCTGACCTTTCTCTGATCCGAAAAGCGCTGCAGTTACCAGTCTCTCTAGTCCAAAAAATTTTAAAGCCAATTTACTACTGTGTTTGAACAGTCATACGGAAGCGCCAACTCAGTCTTAGTTATGATTTTGCTGAGAAGAAATACTGGCTAATCCCATTTACTTCAGCATGAGTTTTTCTCTCACACACTAAATCTTGCTCTCAGTATCCCCAGACAGGATCAGGCTATACGTGTTCTAAGTGTTTGTGAATGTTCCCATAGCACTAGAAGAGATATACTGCCCGCTGCAGAAAGCTGCGTGTGATCCCACGTTATCATGGTCTGCTCTTCCTACGTTCTCCCACATGCTGAAACGCTTCGTCTATGTAGGGGGGAGGGTATGTTTTTAGAGGTGATCCTCGTCTTTCAAAGGGAACGGCCCTCTGAGACCACATAGGATTGCTGTTCAGATGCCTAATTGGAAGTGATTTGGCCTTGCTAATTACTTGCTTGGATGTTTTGTTTTCAGCATTGTCTGTCCGCAATGTTCAACAGCATCATTGGGACATTGTTTTTGCAGCTCCCTCAATTCCCCTTTTAACTGGTGTCTAAACTTCAAACTTTTCCTTGCAGGCAGGTCTACAGAGATTTACTTGAATCATGGGAACCACAAGTAGTCAGCAGGCTGGAGAAAAAGGCTCTGTCAGGAAAACTCTGCTCGTAATTAAACTCTGCTTAAGATTTATGGATCCAGTGCAGTGGGCTTGATTGAGCTGTTTATCAGTTTAGGGGAACCTCATTATTTCAATTTTCAAGTGAAATCTGTTTCAGAACTGAGACAACTCAGCAGGACCTTTTACTGAAATATTTGGTCTGCTTAATAACGGGTGGCTACTTGTTAATTATCAGGGTGGGGAAGCAGGGCTCATTATCAGGATGAGTAGTCATGTCATCCCAATGTTTTTCACATCAGTTCTTTTAAAAAGTCAAATAAGACGTGAGCAATAATAGAAAACGTCATGCAAGCTCTGAACTTTCAAGTGAAATACGTATTTTTTCACGTCAGAGTAAGAAAAACTGGTTTTTAAAGCAAAAAAAAAAAAATTAAATGTTCTGTTTCCTTTTAATCCATATAAGGACACTAACGCTCCCACCAGCTATACAAACAATAAAAATAAAGTAGCAATTGTTTTACATTTGGAATCAATCTATAAAAACTTAAAAACCTATCTCTGGTTACTTGTTAAGGCAAATACAAGTAAAAGATTAACCAATTTGAACACAGAATCAGATCTGGATGAAAAAAAGGGAAAAAGTGAACATCACTGGAGCAAATCCCTGGTGTTTCTTGAGAGTCTTGTTAAGGTTTTGCAGCCAAATTGAAAGGAATATTGGGATGATTTCCTACCACTAACGGAACTGTGGCACCCCTCAGATACCTGTTAAATCTGGTTATTTCTTTTCATCCTCTTGTAACTATATTATCTAGTGACCAGACCTTGTACAAAATCAAAAGCAATATTATTTCTGTCTAAAAATACAGAGTGGTCCTGTGACTTTTTTTTCTTAGTTACACGTTCCCCCACTCCACTGGAACGGACAGAATTGCTCAGTGCAGTAAGGTGGCGATCATTTCATTTCATGAAGAATCTCTTCCCCTTCACTCAAGCCAATTGTTTTTCTTGTCGTACTTGAGAATATCAGTTCTATCCCTTCTCATACTTTTTAAAAGGATGCATTTCCCAAGTTTGCCAATTTTTCACAGACAGGTAACTCCACATCTTTGCTGCTACCAACTCTAATATCACAAGTCAAACACCACTTTATAAGTGCTCCAGCTTTTTTTTTTTTTTTACAGGAACGAAGTGAAGTATCAACATTTCCTGCAAAAGTACATATAATAGAGGTTTGTTTGCCAAGTGGTTTTATTTTCCTCTTTGGCTGTGATTCTCAGAAAATGTTTAAACAGTAATGTAAAAATAAATGAATAGATTTTCTTCATTACTATTTTCTTTCCCTGCAAGAATATGTGCCTCAGGGACGCAAGGGTATAGAACAGATTAATAGGGAAATTTTGGTGGGAGCCCCTTGTTAAATATTGGCAGTACATCACTGTACTGGAGAAAAACAAAAGTTGGTGCCCATGGAGTTATGCCTGATAACTGATTGCAAGACGCCTTCAAGGCTGCAATTTATCTTCAAGAAACGCAATAATTAGATCTGTGTAAGCTTGGGCTGTCTCTATTCAGTAAAGACGCAGATATGATTTCATTATTCAATTCCTGTGAGGTCATTAGCGAACCTGGAAATCTATTCAGGCTGTCTGGGTTAACTTGGCTTCCAAGAATGAGAAGGAAGAATAAATCTGTTTCTAACTGTGTCAGAGAAGAACTGAAGCCCTACTGTTTATTTGAACATACTTAGAAAAAAAGCAGGAAACTTCCTTGGTACTGCCATGTCATCGTGTATGTCAACGAAGTGCCTACCAGAGCACCCTGCTGCCCACGTGATCGCACTGGGTCTGCCGGCCTTCCTAAATCTGAACTCCTCTCCTACTTGCAAAAATAACTTGCAGAATCTTGCAAGTTCAGTGATATTAACGCATACCTCTTAACTCCTGGGCACCATCAACACCTACACTGGCTAGGTATTTCTGAAGTATAAATGAGTAGTTACCCAACATTTTCCAAATTTCCTTTTTTTTCAATAAGAAAACCTAACTTTTACTGAGAAAAAACTCTTCCCATGGGAAATGGGAGATAAAAATACACCTAGTGGGATGAAAATACACCCATTTTGGGGGGTTTTAAGTATACATTTACATGTAAAAGGTTATCATCTATCACCATCTCAGCATTAGCTCCTGTTTCATTGAAACAAGGTGTTATGTAAGGCTTCAATCATTTCACTGGCCGGCAAAGAGGAAAATCAATAGGTGTATATGTGATCTATCCAACTACTCATTTTTGAGTGGTACTATACATGGGTAGCGCCTACCCAGCCACAGAGCAGCCAAGGAATGCTACACACAATACCCAGCAAGTTGTCTTTTTGTATTACACTATTATCAGGCATTGCAGAAGTCTTTTGTTATACCCAGAAATATCTGTTAACACATGATAACAGAAGGCAGGAGGAAAATTAAGGACTGAAACTTCTCAGGGGGAATTAATTATGTACTTAACAGGAGCACCTGTATTTCAGGGAAACCCAATCCAGCTCTCCTGATTTCAATTTGAAAATAGCAACAGAGAAACAAGTGTGTTCACACTGAAGGTGCTGGTAGGAGAAGCAGAGGAAGAACAGCAGAATGAGGTCTAAACCATGCACAGAAAGTCCAGAGCAATGATAATGAAAAAGCAGTTTAAAAAAAAAAAGGAAAAAATAGAAAAAGGAAAAGCAGGAGGGAAACACAAGAATCGCATTGGGGTTATCATAGCAGAATCTGAAGTTCTGTCCCTTCTCTGTTTTTCCTGGAGGCTGCGCAGACAGTGAATAGGTAAGCAGACCATTAATCCCATCTAAAAAATCCATTTGTCAGCTGTGAGCAGTAGGAATCCCTCCTATTGTTTTTTCAGCTTGAATTTTCGGAAATGCTAACATTTACTTTTAAGCACATCTCAAACCTCTCCTTTTTCCCCCTTTTCTCTACCGATATGCTCCCAAGTCTTTTTTATATATATGCACGTATATATATTTGCACATATACAAATGTACTTGATAATTCTGAATACGATTAGGTATTAATTACATTGCTAAGGGGAAATGTTTCCTTTTATCATCCCCTTCTCTGTGTAAGTGCTGTGCAGGCTTTTCTTGCCAGCTGCATCACAAATGGAAACAGCCAGAGGAACCATTTACGTGCCGTTATTAGGTTGTGAAGTAAGTCTGCCAGCTGCCTTGCTCTCTAAAAAAGTCAGGATGGCACTGCTTCGTGCAGTGTTAATGGGCAAGTGGGTTTGGGCATGCCGTTCCAACCAGCTCAAAAGAGAGCGGAGGACTGTGCAGAGGACAATGTGAGGAGCAGTGTTTGCTGAGACTCCCTGTTCCCTGGTTTTGATTAGGCAGCACGCTGCAACGCCACGGGCTGAAACTCAGCGACGTTGCCTATCTTTTGCCTAGGAGCTTGCTCTTGTGCGAACGAACGTCCCAGCTTTCCAGCCTCCTTTCTGGATGCTTATTTAAATCAGATGTCTGGACTGTAGGCCCTGCAGCTTGCTTTCACAGGGGGAGGGATAAATAAACAGCGCAGAGGCATACGTGTAGGGATACCAGCCTCGGAAGGGCAGCAGATTTGGGAAGGAAGTGGGAGACAGCCGGAGCGAGGATTTTTATGTTTAGATTGGGGAGGCTCCGGGTGGGAAATCCCGCTGCGGCAGCTGAAGAGGCTCTCGCCACGAAGAGGCCATCTCCTCTCCCGTGCCCCCCCGCCTCTGCCGTGCTGGTGGTCAGAGGGGAGTTGTGCTGCCGGTGATTGCAAGGCTGTGCCCGCTGCGAGCCGAGCAACTGCTCTGCTCTGCCACAGCTTGTTTACAGGCACTGTATGTGTTTTATACCGCACGCAGCTTCTTGAAAATGCTCGCCAAGTGTGAGGCTCGATGTTCCACAGCCGAGAGCTGCTCTCGTTTGCTGGCTAGCCTGTGAGGGTCTCCACGTATGTCAGAGGAGAGTGCTTCACTTTCAAACAATTCCCAAAAGGGGTTTCCCAGGTTGCAGTTTAGGTGTGGAAGTCAGCAAATGCCACTCTCCCAAGTGCCGGTAAAAAAAAACAAACACAACAAAAAAACCCCGAAAAAAACCCCACAAACCAACCAACAAAACAGCGTTGCTCTCTCTGTCTGTGTAGGAGGAGCATAGCTGGCAGGGGAGAGGGCTCCCTGGGGACGCGGGGGCTCCCCACAAGTGTCTGTCAGGGCAGCCTGGCCTGTCCCGCCACCCCAGCCGGGGGGGAAGCCCCAGCCCCGGGCATCAGGCGTTTCCCTGGGGACAGGCTGAGGCCAGGACCTTGGCCCACGGGCAAAGGGTCAGGATCAGGCCTGGTGCAGGGAACCGGCACCAGACACAGGCCTGGGACAGCCAGGCTGGGGGTAGGCCCTGGCTGCAGCCACCCCACGGTGCGTCAGGGCCTCCCCCAGCTGCGCCGGTGCTGAGCCAAATCCCCAGGAGGGGGATGCGCTCTGGGCCCTGACGATAATAGACAAGAGTCGCTCGCGCAAACCTTTTTGATAAATTCTTGTGTTTCCCTCAAGCACGTAAACTCTGACTATGGAGAGAAACGCACTGTGCTGGTGTGTTGGTGGCGGCAGCGCGAGGATAGCCGGGAGGGGAGCTAGTGAAAGTGTAAAATAGCACTGTCAGTCCGTGTCAGAGAGCTTGCTGCATCAACCCAGATGCTGGAGCAGACGGTAACTACACGTAGGCTGAAACGCTGTGTTTCTGCACTAACCAGCAAATTTTATGTTATGACTGGCCACTGAACAACAAAGTGATCCAACTGTACATTTCTCTTAATCATCACAAGTGCTTACTTTGTATTAAAATGAAATGCCTTCAGGGCTAGATCACAACAGAGAAACGATAAATCTTGTCAGAAATCCTGCTTGCCCTGGCAGCGTGCGGGCTCTGTGGTTTTGGCTATAGCGCATCCGCGCTCTTCGCTACGCTGAGGGCATCACGCGTGCCCATTTAAGGTTCAGGTTTGACTCTCTCCCAGCTGCTTGGGAACTTGTTTAAGTTTCTCTTTAGAGACCGTAAAGTGTGCCCTGGTTCATTGGAAGCTTATTTTCCAGGGGTAAACTGGGGACTAAAAGAGGTGCTCTAGCGAGATGGTCTTATCATCTGTTACTGTCAACTGTGAATGTCTTTGAGAGGATGGTGCCTATCCCAGAGCACGTGGTGGGGTATGTGGCCCGTAGTGCTCTGTGGTCCTGCCTGCTGCTGGAGGTCCAGCCCCGGCTCTGGAGCTCCCTCCCACCCAGGTGCCTGGGTTTTCTTCCTAGGGAAAGCAAGGCATGGGTGAAGAAGAAATATATTTGTGCACAAATCTCATCCTGATGTAGGTTCAGAGCCCAGCTGGGCTGAGTGGAACTGCTTCCAGCCTGTACGTTTTTGACACGGCCTCTGTGTGAATCTTACCACCAAAGAAAATTTCCTAAGCACCAAAAATGTTCCTGGGAAAATAAACTCTGTGGTAGTCTTGATGTCTTCTAGTTTTTAGCTTTTTCCAGCAAAAAGCTTTTTGGAGGCTTATGTCTCCTTGATATTTTATCAGGGGATTTCATAGTGTCCTTCGAGTTATTTTGGTTTACAGGGTAGAGAACAATGGGGGAATGATAATATCAATTGCTTCCTCATATTGTTTTTATTTATTTTTTTCCTCTTATGTTTTGGGAAATGGTTGAATTTTACATGTGGCAGCACACTGAATAGTCATCTGTTGTACTGGGTCAGTTCATGTCAGACAAATTACTCTGGGAAACAATTCTCTTCTGACCTTCATTTTTATGTATACTTGTGTTAGTCACTTATGTGGATTATGTGGAGTAGTTTCGTAAACATATTTCTACCCTGTGCTTTCCATCACATTTTTTGTGAAGTGCAGTAAAAGGGCAGGGTATTTTTGTATGTTTTTTTGTTTGTGTGATAAACTGGTAATGAATCTAAAAGTTAGATTAAGATTTGATGTGAATTTACCACAGATTGCAATATAGGTTCTATTCAAATCATATAATTTAATCCAGATTTTCTTTTATTACTCACAGTATTTAACTGAGACTTTTCAGTAAATAGGAATGATAATTCCACAGCATTTCATAAAATTAGTTGTATTTCATTATTGGTAAGAAATGCTGGCCACCAAATTCCAGATGTCAAACCTTACAAGAATAGAGAGAGCTCCGAAAACACCCCTCCAGGGACTGCATTTTTTTTCAGAGGAATAGCTATTCACTCATCTCAGAAAGCTTGTGAAGTCACTGTCTGGAAAATACCATGAGAAGGTACACATCAAAAAGTCAGAAGGACTTCTGATTATATCCACTTATACCCACTTCTCATTCCTTTTTTTTTTTTTCTCAGTTTTTAAGTAAGATAACAAAAATTTTTTTTCACTGCTTTTGAAAGTTTATTAAACAGTTGCACAAACACTGTTTATTCATCCAGATCCACAGCTCAACCATGGTTAAATGGGTCTTTTCTGGTCTTAGGGAAACAACCTCAACAGATGTTTTTCATCACTGCTACAGTACCAGGAATGTGACCAGGAAAGAAGGTAGTGTGGCCACAGAATTTCTACTCCTCGGTCACCCTGGCTGTGTGATGACCCAGGGAACATATAGAGAGCTCCCTGACAATACATGAAGGACTACATGACTGGCACCAAAATTACAGAGGAATTCAAGTGCCTTATCCTAATTTTGCACGCCTCCTCTTGCACTGCTCTGTGAGCATAAAGACCAGGACAAACAATCTGGGCCATTGTGTAAGGAAACTGAATCTCTTAGCAGGGATGTCCCTGGTTAGTAATTTTGTGGTTTGATAACTATTTTCTCCGCTAATCCATCTTCCCTAAATAAACTGAGCTGCTTTGTTGTTTGGATTGAGATAGCCCAGACTTGCTGTGAGTCATTTATTTTTTCAATTAAGATATCTTTATGATTTTCTACATTTGTTGACTGGGGTATGAAGGCAACTTCCCAGAGGGCCTCTTATTTCATGGGGAGAGAGAGAGCGAGAGCATGTTTCCTCCAGCATGCTGGTTTTGTTGTGATGCTTTTTTTTATTTTGGTTTGGGTTTTTTGAGATTTTTTTTTTTTTAAGTGGGATGCCAGTCACAAGATGCGTTACAGAGATTCTCTTTGGCATCAAATGTCCTTTTCATCTTTTAAGCAGCAATCAGGCACGTCTTATCAGAGAACCAGTATATGGTGCCTTTGGTATGCAGTTCTGATGCTCTTTGCGTTAAGCGAGGAATCACATGGCGTGGGACATGCCTCTTTTCCAAAATGCCGTTGAAATTCTGCTTCTGTAGTGCACATCTGTGCTGTGGGCTGTCACAGCCTTTGCTGCAGCTATCCGACCAGACGCATTTGCTAGTGCTCGTTACTGCACAATGAATGCAATGAGCAGACTATATTCTGAATGTCAATATTTTAAAGTCAAATCAGGTAAAATTGGTTTAAGTAACAGACAAAAGGACAGGAACCAGGATGCGCATGTGTTTAAGGTATTAAACTGAGGCTCGGAAGATCTGGTTTCAGTTTCCAGACTCGTCAAAGACTTTTTGTACAATCTCCAACAAGTTGCTAAATCTTTTGGGCATCAGTTCTCCAGCTATAAAGTGGGGGATAATATCGTCTTGCCTTGAAGAATAATTGTGGGGAAGAAGTTGTTTGCTAGGGCTCTAAGGTAAGATGGCAAGGGCTATTGCTTGCAGTCTGATCTCACAGAAATGACCTCATTGCTTGGTGGTTTAGGTTCCAAATCTGTCAAGTGGGAACAATAACTTTGCTACCTCTTCAGGTCTGTTATGAAACTTACTTCAGTAATATTTGAAAAAACACTTGCCTTTACATCCTACCTTCCCTCAAGGGACTCCACAGTAAACCTGCAGCTTCCTCACACTCACCAGAGAGTTTTATGCTAAAGGGGCTTGGCTCAGATATTTGAGCCAGCTAAGGCTTTCCAATGTAAACCCTCAAAGAAGGGATCATTTAATGATTACCATCTTCATTTAGATTCCTGTTAGTCTTCTGCCTTGTACATTGTAACTCTGGCTTGTAAGTTCCCTGAGCAATTTTCTCATGTTGAATTTGTTATTCCGAGAGCAGGAGAACTGTATTCATTAGTTAAACTCCTGTATAGCAGGAAGAATTAAGCCAACGACAACTGATGGTTAGTGCTTTTCTCTTCAAGACTGCGCTTATAATCTTTGCTGTCATTTGAGCACTAAATCACTTAAAAAGAAACAGAAAAGTGGTTCCCAATTAAAGAAATGATAAATAAAAAAGATGACGATATCTTACCCAAACTAGAAGCTTGAAAATAGAGAGGATCCAATAAGTTTGAAAGATGCAAACATCTGGCTTTGTGCACTGCAGGAATATTTCCTCTCCCAATGTAAATTACACGTACGTGTATTTATGAAGCCTCCCTCTTTCCTCTCAAGTCACATTTTGTTGCATCTTTTGGATGTCCAACAGTTCTTCCCAAAACCTTCAACCAAAACATAGTAATCTGGAGTATAACTTGCATTTTATGAGGCAAGATAGAAATCCTCACTTTTTAGTCTCCTGAAATTCTGAAGCCAGTTGTACTGTTATTGATGGCAATACGGAAATGCAGCTTTGACGAAGAACTACCCCTGTACAGAGAAGATGGCATTTTTCACAAAAAGATCAGTGGTTTTGATGGGTTTGGTTTTCTAATCAGAATATGTTCACGGCATACTTGAAAGAGAGACAAACATATTGCATTACGACTACCTGATACTTTGGAAAAAAACCAAACAAACAACAAAACCCAAAACTTTTACGAGCTGCCTTGGTAGCAAGAAACACATGCACACTGTATTTTTTGATTACTAGCTGTTTAGAAATTACCTATGGTAAGTTCAGCTAAAAAAATGCTGTGTACTGAGCCTTCACATCCCTAGGCAGTGCCCAGTTGTGCTGTATTGACCTCTTCTTTTCTCAGCAAAACTCCTACAGAGGGAAATTCTGTTATTCTAGAACAAGGGAGGGTCAACAGAACACAATTTCTTTCCATTTTTTCCATATTTTCTAAGCTTTCTTTCATATTGGCACCTCTTTTCCTGTGTTTTTCAGTTTCTGCAATAAAGATAGATCTGTCCATTGCTTCTTTTAATCTGGTTCATGTGAGGGGTCTCCTAAACATGTGATCACTCTGCAGGGGAAGAGGTAGCAAATTTCTTAAAGATTTTTGGAACGTTAGGATGTCAGCCAAGTCTCAGGGAACTTGCTGGGGGTTAACAACATCCCTAGCTGCATTTTCTGATAAGATCTGTTTTAGAGGGATTTCCCTTCCAGAGACCTAAAGAGTTGCTCGTTAATCAGACCCTTCTTCAGGGCACATCAGGAAAACAGAAGAAATTAGCACTCCTCAGTCCCGTCTCAAGACTAAACAGTTTGCACAAACTTACAAGGGGAGGCCAGGGTTACAAACAAATGCCAGCGGTGCACATGCTCATAATGTTTCAAGAACGAAAAACTGATGCAAAAGAAACATCAGTCTCAAAAGCAAGGTGTGAAAATCTCTCATGTCATAAGAGAGAGAGAGGCAAAAAGATAACAAGACTGAAGTCTGATTTGGTTTAACGTGAGCAAAGTAAGATAGCGATGCTTCACTCTCCAATCATATTTGAAAGGAGAAGGTATGGAAAAGGGAATCCCCCAAAACTACTGTGTGTGGTTTTTTGTGTGTTGTTATGGGTGTGTCGTTATGGTCTTTTAAAAAAAAAACCAAACAACAAACTAGTTGGTTGAACTACATATTTTTCAGTGGTAAGTTTTTCTAGGCAATTGACACTTAAAATTTTAGGAAAGGTCTAAGATTCTCCTCCTTCCTAGCAAAAATATTTGTAAGTTAAATTCAAAAAAAAAAAAAAAAAAAAAAAAGGCAGATAATTAGTGAATTTGCACACAATTGCTGAGAAGGGGAAAATGCTATCTCTAAAAAACCTGTCTTCAATATTTTTCAAAAAAATGAAAACAGACATGGAACAGTCTCACGTTTTTAAAAATACTGACCAAATTAATTTTTTCCACTACTGAAAAAGCAATGATGAAGGCTGTATTTGTCAGTCCATGTAAAAAAAGACACAAAACATAATATGATTTCTGTCAGAGATGCATGTGGTTTTGGCAGATGAATAGTCACGTATTATACAAATCCCTCTGGCAAATAATGAGAAGAAGAAAAGTCCTCACATTGCATCCGCATTAAATTATTTCAGTTCTGTTTTACATGCCAAAAGTTTACACTGCATTTAGATATTATTTCTTCTCCATGTACTTCTGACCTTGTCACTCCAAAGAGCCAGAAAATAACTTCCCTTTCCAGAATATAGCAATAATTCAGGTTGGAGTAGAAGGAGCTGTTTTAAATGGCTGATCTTCATTATGCATAATCCAAAACTGACCTCATCTGTACTGGTTGGTACGAGTGATCTTAGCTATTCCTTCAAATATTAATTTATACTCCAAAGGTGTTATGACCCAAGTTTTCTTAGACCTTTAGGCTATGTTGAGCAGGACTGGTGAGCCCCCAATGCAGCTGGCCCCCAGGGAGTGGCTGGTGCATGCCCTGACTCACTCCCTTCAGGCTCTCGTACCCGCTCTCCCTTGCCATGGGTGCATGGAACCTTGTCCCGCCATGGAGTTAGAAAGTGGCCGGTGGATACAACTTTGCGCAAGAGCTGAGAAATATCCTGGGTCCTACAGCATTGTCACAGCCCCCAGGGGCTTCAGCAACAGGATCATGCTGCAACAAAAATACAGTGCCCTTGTTTGAAATCTCACTCTGAGACTGAAAACCAAAAACAGTCATTTGTATAAAACCTTTGTTTTCCCCCTCAGAAAATATTGTATTTCAATCCTTTTTTACCCCGCTACCATCACAGAATGACAGAATTTTGGCCTAATTTTAGTTCTACTAGTATTAATCAAAGGGGTGTCTCTCCCTCTTCTTTTTTTCATCTTAAAACAAATTTTCCTTGTAAGAACCAACACTCAACTTTACCCTAAATAAATCCTGTTGAAAATAATGCAGTATGAAGTATTTCAATATATCTTTTGAAGTAGTCATTTAACCATAATGCCTCAGTCTTGGTACATAAACAAGATATCAGTAATATGGAAACAGATCTTTAAATAGCTTTCTGAAGAATTTTGCCATATTTTATTAACCAACCCCTTCTCTAGGCCAGTATTGCAACTTGCAAGCAGAATATTGCCCTTCCTTTTAAATAATTTTACATGAGACAAACCACAACTTCTCTTTGCCCAGTCATTACTTATAGGCGCGCAGCCTTCTTCCTCGATTTCTTGTCTGTTCCCTGGAGAAATCAACTTTCATCTGCCCTGTTTTAGAAGCCCTGCTAGTACTGAGTGTCTGGTTTAATCGTATTTCGATCATTCTAGTTGTTTGTTACTCTCTTGGAAAGGTGGCAAGTAATAATTTAATGGATTACACAAGTGTTGCCCTGTATATTTTCACTTCCATATTTCCATAGGGGTACAGCTCATTTTGACATTCAAGTTGCCTGGGGCTGCATTTACCTCAGTAATGCAGATGACTCCCTATCTTAGTGGCTCGCTTCTATTTCTTTGACGTGCTTTAATATGCATGACTTTATTGAGTATATGTAAGGATAAGATTCAAATAGGCCATGCTATTTAAGCAATAAGTGAAGGAATTAAAAGAACAATTTCTGTGATTGTGACTGATGGTCAGCTGATTTGCCGTTCAACTCCTCATATTGAGGTTCTCGTACCTCAGCGGTTAGTTGCCAGCTCCCTTGAGGTGGAGAGTTTATATTTTGGCCTTTAAGATACCACAGTTATCTACAGCATAATATTAATACAAAAGTCAAAACAACGTAACTTCCAAAGTCCTCTCCCTATTCTCTTTGGGGGGGGCAGTATCCAAATAAAGGTTTTGTGACTTCGGGTGGATTTAGAAAAGTTAAACTAGTGAACAGATCAAATCCCCTTACAAAATATCTCCTCCAAATTCCAGTGAAGTTAACTAGGAAAAATATGACCGTGTGTCTTCTTAGGATAGCAGTTGCTACCTTTCACAAGCAACACTAGCTAGATACCAGGTTTAATGTCATGCCTGCTGGGTTTTAACCATCACTACAAATGCCCTGTGAAAAGCTTGGTGGCTTTTCTGAACAAAGCCCTACTTGCCCTCTGCCATTCGCTTCCAATTCCAGTCCTGCAGTGCCACAGATGTTAGGGCAAAATCCTTTCCCCTTCAAATTACTACAATTACAGGCTGAATTCTCTGTCTCCTCATTTATCTCCACAGATTATCTATGCTAAATAATGCTCAAGTAAAATAGTCTAATGATCACCTGATCAGTTTTTAAAGTCAGATTCATTTTTAGAAAAAAAAGATACAGTGATTATGAGGTGACAGGGGCACGTTCAACAGATCTTTCATGCTAAAGTCACATGCTGAGGGTTTATGTACAATGCAAATATAAAGCCTGGGGACTTACAAGAGCATGTACTCGCATATGTGCTCAGCATTTCTTAAAATGAGAGTGAGTTTGCATATAAAAAGACAGAACACATGGTCAGCAGCTGGAATTTAAGAGGATCTCTGTTTAATAAAACAGTAGTAACCACTTTGTGCTGCTGCTGCATTCTTTTCTTAGTGACAAAATGGTGGCACACCAGAAAAGCTGTGGTCTTAAGCAGAAAAAACATTTGCTGGGGGTTAAGGGGGTGGAGAGAACAATGCAGTAGCAAAGGTCTTATCATTTCCTGAAAGTGCTCTTGAAGTTGTTGGGTGGTTTTTTTTGTTTTTTTAAAGTTCTTGTGGGTGATAGCTACTGTCCCCACTTGTGGCTGCTCAGACAGGGCTTGGACTCGCCTTCCTCTGACGTTTACAGGGCTTGGTTGGACAAAGCCACAACTGACTCTGTTTAAGGTTGGCTTTAGTTCTGTTTCAGACAGGAGGTTGGAGTAGATGATGGCCAGCAGTCCCTTCCAACCAGCGCTTCTATGATTCACCTTCCTCTGACGTTTACAGGGCTTGGTTGGACAAAGCCACAACTGACTCTGTTTAAGGTTGGCTTTAGTTCTGTTTCAGACAGGAGGTTGGAGTAGATGATGGCCAGCAGTCCCTTCCAACCAGCACTTCTATGATTCGCTAATTCTGTGCTAAATTTGAAAATTTGTATCAAGTAATAAGCAAATTCTCAATACAAAAATTGCACTCAGACCTCCTGCCACAGAAAAAAACGTATTCCCTGTTTCAAGTAAAACTAGCTAACCAGTGTGCGCTTTCCCAGATGTTGTCAAGGCTGCCTTCACAATCACCGTCTTTCTCAAGTCATTTCTTTGTGGGAAACCATTTGTTTCAAGTTCTTCTCCAGCTTGCACCCAGTACCAACCAAAAATATCCATTTGGAGCTGAAGAGTTAGACCACTTAAAAAATGAAGCAAGCAATGCCAGCTCTTTTGTGTGCAACAGGCATGTATAAACAGTTTGAAAGACATTTGTCATTCTTTCAGTATTGGCCTCATACTAAAGACCAATAAACTTTTAAAGTGATACAGTTGTGCAGGCTGCATTGTTCAGGGAGGCCTTTTCTGATTGTGGCAGCAGATAGGCAAAGAAGGTCATTTCTCAAGTCTCGCACAAATAAAAATATTCATGTTTGAAATAATGCATAGATTTATATTGGAACCCAAGAGAGAAGGCAATACTGAAAAATCCCTAATTACCTAATCCCAATATTATTTTCAGCATACCACATTTGCTCTATGTACATGATCATGTACAACAGAACAAACATCCTATAAGTTCATAAACAGTAAACCAAAAATCTAATGCCAGGTTCTCAAAATAGAGACATGAAAAACAGTGTAAGGGATCCAGTAAGAAAAACAATAAAAACAACGGGATAGGGGAGCAATAACATAGAGCCAACGGTAGTTAATCTGAGAACACCTTAGGAAATTAAAGAAAAGATATAAAGTCAGGTTTTAAAGGTTAGGAGGGAATAAATAAAATCAGTTTTTAGGGGGATTGTAGTGCCCCCCGCAGTTAAAAGTACAATCACCTGCCAATATCAGAAGTGATAGCAGATTCTTGAAAGAGCAGGCATTATGTTACTCCGTGTCTAAAATTCAGCCAGGCCCAACACCTTAAAGGTTTTCAAAACTAATAATCCCAATTCAAAGCCAACCAGCCACATTATAGTCAGTTGATGGAAAGAACATAAGGGGAGCGTAATGTGATTACAATAGCTCAGGGCAGTACTTGTCCACACTGATTGCATTCTGGGCAAGCCCCAATCACTGACATATCCCCACCAAAGATTTGGAAAGAGGAAAAATTCCCTCAAACAGTACATTCACAACAAAAAAGCCAAGAGGAACAGTGGGAATCAACGAACTTTCCTCGGTACGTTTCTTAAAATTTCTCTGTGTGGAGGCTGTTGCTGGTGTATTTTTCATCCCTACTCTTTTGAGTAGGATGTTCTGTTTTGTTGTTGCTTTTAGCTAAGTCGTGACAAATTTGTCTACCAGTGATATAGACTGTGCCAGCTGATTGGTTCCTGTTAGTGAGAACCAATTACTTTAGCGCAGATTAGAAATACCCCTTAATGTCATTAACCAGGACTTCTGCCGGGAACAGCTTTCACTGGAGAAACTATACCTGTGATTTAACTGTAAATTGCCCTATATGTTGGTTAACTTGAGTTATGGAAATACTAAAAAAAAAGTTGCAATGTTTAGCCAAACTCTTACTTCTATTGTGCTTGTTTTCCTTTTCGTGCCTGTTTTCCATTAATACACTAAAGAGAGAATTTAGAGACAGAAATGATCACAGAAACAGTTTCACCAAATACTGAAGAATTCATGAGAGAGACAATTTCTGCATTTGTGAATTAGTATCACAATGAATCTTTCACTTGAAGAGTATATCCACACTGCAGTGACAGAACTGACTTCCAGTAATGCAGATAGCCAAGATAGATTTAAACTAGCTAGCTTTGGAACGTACTAATTTACCAGTTTCTTGGCTATCTAGTAGAGATAAACTACACCAGACTGCAACCAGACCTACTCTGTATCCTTTGCATATTTCTATAAAAAGATATGCATGTATGCAGAGTGTAAGTTGCATATATGCCTATAAATCTATGCATACTCTGTAAGCAAATGCAACTGTTTCACGAGATGAAAGCAAGCAGGAGCAGAATTGCCTGTGATAGTTATGTTTGCCAGGCCCATGAACTGTTTGACATTTCTCCAATGAAAAATGGTAACCACAGACACCACACCAACAGGGCACAGCATTAAAGGCCACCACCAAGTCAATTGTCCAATGTGCATTGCTTCTTTTCAGTAATATGTCACAGCTTGTGCATTCTGTTTAAGATTTAACTGGTGAATTAAATGGAAATGGTATTAATTATATGCTAGAACTCTGACAACCTTCAAAACAGCTGTAGGCTTTTAGTCCAAGAACAAAAAACCATAAAAGCGTTGTAAGCTTTTTTCCAAAGGGATGGGGTTAAGATATGACCACAAGACCTTTAGTTATCTCATGAGAAAAGATTCTAAGGAGTCCATCTTCACCCCTTTTTTTCACCTCTCTTCTCATAGGTCTCAGTTTCTCCCTCCAGCAGGCAAAACCACACATGCCCAGGAGGAAAAGGGAATGCAGGGAGTGAATTTGGGTCCAGATCCTTTCCCCTGCCTGGCCTTGGCTTTTTTTCCCATAGAAAGTCTGATAAAAGCTGCCAAGTTTCTCGTGGTCTTTTCTTAACTCTAGCTGTGTGTAGCTACATGAGCTTCACCTACTGGTAAAGTTGGCTGAAACATTTGTGAGTACCCTGACTAAAAAGGACTCTGTATGGCCAATGTTTAGATTTTGTGTTCTCTCTGGGGTTATCCTCATGATATAATGAGGCTCTTGAGGCCACTGCCACTGGCAGAACCCTGTTTTTCTAATAATCTTTCAACCGGGAAGGAAAGTGTTGACAGCCAGGGACACAACCACAAAGACACTGCATTTGAGGAATGGAAAGGGCTTTTTCTCCCCTTCCCTTTTTTTATATCGCTGGTGGGCCGCTTTTTCAAGCCAAGGCGCATATTTTGATGATGACTGCATGATAATGAAAAACTTGTAACTATTTTACAGGCAACTGCATTGCTTCAGAACAATACACTTGTTTTCTCGTCTGGTATTTTATTTTTTGAAGTCAGCGATATTTGGTCCGGCATTCAGATATCACCCAGAGTTTAGTTCTGTCCTGACGCAGTTTTGAGGAAACTCTTGTTAGCGCTTGGCTTTTTATTAAGCTCCCAGCCTCATTTTGTTACCACTAAGCGAGATATCATGAAAAGAGGAGTTATGCACTCGCTGTGTGAGGTAGGGATCTGAATGAGCTACCAACCCACTGAAGGTGGTAAATATGAACCCAATGCAAGATCTAAGCCATTATCTAATTACATTTGACGCTTCCGATTGAGAGGCTTCTGCAGTAATAACAATGTATTAATTCCTCACGTTTCTCTCCCAGTCGCTACTGGTGTTTCTTGTTCTGCCTTCTACCCTCATTCTCTACACGTCTGAACAGCTCGAAACGTGCAACTCTATGTGCGTGCGTGGCATTGCTGACACGACACAAAGAGGTTTTTGTGAATGTTCACTCTAACCAAATATGAACAACATGGCCAATCACACAGTCAACATCTGCTACAGATAATACATGGAAGTCTAGAGATGAGTTTTCTGAAATATGAATATTTCATATTTTACTTTAAGGCAGGCATGGTTTGGTTCAATTATCTGTAAAGAGACATGGTTTTAAATTTTTCAAAATGCTGGAGTATTTTGGCCTAACTTCTTTATAAAAGTTTTATAAAACCCACACATCTTGGCCACATGCTTGTTAACCCTCTTTGTGTGATGTTTCTTCAAAATAGTATTACTGTGTTTCCTGCTGTTGGAGGATTTTAGTACTGTCCCAGATTCATCCATTTCACTTTTTATAATTTCATTAAAAAAACCTCCACCAGCTTTGATGCATCTATGGTCAAGCCTCTCTAGCTTTCCACCAAAAAAGATTCAAAGATCACTTCTATTGCTCAGAGCAAGTACTGGTTTCAAAGAATTTTATAGTAATCTATCAGTTGACTCAATCTCATTTAGAAGATGCTAAAATTCAGCAGTTTTTTTCGGGGGAGCTGTTCTTAGCTTCCATTAGGAGTAAATTGTGAAAAAAGAAGGTTTTTTATTATTTCCTTTATCCCATAAGTTTGACTCATAATAAACTGGAAGATATACTAGAATTAATGTGTAATTAAGATTTGGTTTTGAGGTGGAGGGAGGAAACCCTTTTAGTGATAGTTTTTACCTCAAAAAAATAAATTTGCCCTTAGAATCAACCTGGAGTGTTGAATCTCAGTGCTACCTCCTAAGGCAAGATTGAAAATCCTGAATCACAACATCAGTCTTTGGAATCCTGGAACTAAAGAGGGGGCATTAGGTCCTTGTCTAGATCAGATTTTTTGATCTTACCTCCACACTTCCCTTTTGCCACATCCTGCATCAGAAATTTTGCAGGGTATCGCATTTGCAGCAGTAGCAAACCAGCAAATGTTAGTTTGGATGAGTACTGCGTTAACGCAGCTGTGCTATCCACATTAAGTTGATTTGTTTAGAGAGACATCTCAGCTATCTCTATGGGACAATACGTTATGGTGTGTAGCCAGACCCTGAGCAATGTCTGCAATGGAAAAAGAATGAAAAATTGTGGAATGTGTACTCTAAACTTACAAAACATGCAGAACGGTGCCTGTTGTAGTTTCTGAAAGTAGTAACAGATATATCATGTAATATGATGTATAAGTTATAGTGGAAAATGGTCTGTTGGTCCTGACAAAATTAGCCAGTGAGGAGTCACTCCTCAGAAACCAGTCATGCAGTTGACCATTTCCAGTGCTACTTCTTAACCTGAACGAAGCTCTTTGGTGAAATCAAATCAATATTGAAATTCTTTTTCATTTCAGTGAGGTCTAATCTGGAAGTTTTGCATTTTGTTATGGGATGTTAAAAAGCCAGGACGAGTACCCTTCCACATGGACAGTGTGCAGTGATCACCAGCTTCTAAAAACTCTTCAGTCACCTGGGTCTGGAGAGCCTCCAGTCACCGTTACTCCCTCTGACGGTACCCACACTCCTCCTCTTGGTATTCCTCTCTTCCTTGGGGAAATGCCCTTGGGAGCTCACTAGCTCCTAAAATCAATGTCTGGGATGCCATCAGGCCTTTCCACAGAACACCACCTATCATAGAATCATAGAAAAGCCCAGGTTGGAAGGGACCTCAAAAGATCATCTGGTCCAACCTTTTGTGGGAAAGGAAGCCTAGATGAGATTATCTAGCACCCTGTCCAAAGGCATCTTGAAAACCTCCAGCAATGGGGAATCTACCATGTCCCTGGAGAGGTTGTTCCAGCGAATGATTGTTCTTACTGTAAAAAATTTCTTTCTTATGTCAAGATAAAACCTCTCCCAAAACTTGTACCTGTTGCCCCTTGTCTTCTACATGTGGCAACTTGTGAAGAGTCAGCTTCCATCCACTTTGTAGCTGCAAACCTACAATAGGTCTGTCTGGCTTCTAGTGGAAACTAGAAGAGAATGGAGAACTTGGCTGGAATGAAATTAGACTTAGGAAAAGTTTTTAACCACAAAAAATGTACATATTAAAAATGTGAGTTGCTTATCTATGCAAAGCAAAACCAAAATATCCTCCCTTCTGTGATACCAAGCTGGTATGGAATTTTAGGGAAGTAATTCAAGTAATGTCTTTTCTCTCTCACTGCATAGAAAGGACTTACTAGGATGAACTGGTAATGACCCATTTAAAAGCAATGACACCTGGCCAGGATGTCACCCAGCTCTTCATGTTCAGAGAGGTTTCAAACATTTTTTTTCTGTACCGTCCCTGAAAGTCTCATAGTACGTTATCTCTTGATAGGTAACCTTGGCTTGGGTCCCTAGCCAGCTCAAAGTAACCTTCTGATTTATACAGATACATCTATTACATAACATGTAAAATGCTGAATCCTTTTTCCTTGTACATCTCAAGAATTATCAGCATCTGCAGATAAATGCAGGTAGCAGGTCTTGTATTCCCTGTATTCTAAGTTAAAAACACTTCTAAGTAAATCACAATGATTTAATACTCTCTGCGCATTCAATAATTTAAATTATTGTGCAGATTTGAAGCCAGAAATCCTGGAAAGTATGTGTAGAGTCCATTTCCATTTTACTTCTCTGATCTGCTCTTTCTCATTGAAAAACTCCCAAGGGTGGTGACTTCTTTTCTCTTACTGTAATTCATAGATATGGTTTGAAGTTGATAGATATATATTTTTTTGATCATGGTTTTAAAAAAAAAAAACCAAACCAAAAACAACCCCACAAAAAAACCACCAACAACAAAAAAGAAATGAAGAACATAAAATGAAAGAGTACTTTTCTCCGTGGAGGGTAAAGTGCCATTTGAGGCTTTAACTGCTGGTAATTATAACATGGTTTAGTTATGATATCCAATAATAGCTTTTTAATGCCCTTAACATAGCACGAATTATTTCTTTTTCTTTTTCCAAAGCTTCCCAAGTTTTCTTATGTGTTATGCTTTTGGACCATGGATTGATGACTGTGTATCATTTACCTTATCTTACAGAAGTTTACAGCAGACAGAAGCTTTGACAAAGATAGCCATATTTGATGAATAGTTTGGATTCTTTGTTGTTGGGGTTTTTTTCCCCTCTCTCTATTTTTCCTTTATTCCTGCTTTAGAATAAAAGAAGCAGAAATTAGCTTGTGAAGCTGAACTGGAGAGATCAAGAAAGAAGAATTTAAACCTCATGAGATACAGTTCAGTAGATTGCAGTGATACAAATGGCCTCTGACTTCGAGACTTTCTATTTCTACCAAGGCAGGGAGATTCATATTCCTCTTTTACTTTTGAATATGCTGCATTAAAAAGCAACTAAACCAATTCAAACAGAGCCAAGAATTCTGGAACATGCAATCTGACAAGGAAAAGGGGGATTTGGGGGGTTTGTTCTGTTTTGTGTTTGGTTTTTTTTTTAACTACTCAGTACGGATGAGCAAAAACCATAAGCTGTTTATGCTACCTTCAGCTCTTGAAATTTGGGTTCAAATGAAACAAAACTCAGATTTAATTACTCCCTGATCTGGATTTGCAAAATTGAAATCCAACCAAAAAAATATTATAAACTCCAGATTACTTCATTGCTATTAGGCTGCTACTTTTCAACACACACATTGTATGTTCTACCTTTTTTTAGATATGTGGCAGGAGTAAGTCAACTGGTTAAGGTCAGAATCAACTTGAACCTTTGTATGCCTTATTGGTAGACTGATTATCAGCCGCTGAGAGATTAGTAGCTCTATAAGAGTCACAGCAGTAAAAAACTTCAGTTTAAAATTGGGAAAAGTGAATGCTTTTCATCTGTCTCTGTCTCTTCAGCTGTATCTAGAAAGAGGAATTCATGAAATAACTTGGAAAGGTCCTCCTTAAATAATTCCTGATATGGATGAAACTGGGAAGTCCTGTAGTGCTGTAGTTGAAACTCTTTTGTTGTATTGGTAAAGTAGATGTAAACTGAATTTTCCTGTATAACTTCTTAAAATGGATTTGCAGCACTACAAATTATGAAGAAAATCTGCTAGCCATATGCCATTTACCTAAGTCTCCAGGCAAACAGATCTATCTGAAGGACTGAAGAACTATTTTAACCAAGGTAGACGGTTTATATCTAAATGTTTCTCTGGTCATTGTAGCAGAAATAGTTGGCAAATGTGCATGCCTGTTGTAACCGGCAAATAGAAGAATGAGAGAAGAAACCATAGAAGGGGGCATGGCTACATTTCTGTTTTGAGAACAAGAGACTGCTACACTCAGCTGAGCCCGGTGGTACTTTACATTCTCTCCCTTGTGCAAAATCTTGTTCATCTGCTCTGGAGGAGGGAAAGAAAAAAAAATTCGTATAATTTTGTTCTTCGAACTGCTTTGATCTTGGTGATTTTGATCTCTGCTAGGAATTTGTTTTGTGCCTTTTGAGTACAACCATCAATAGCTTTTATGTTTCACCATTTTTCCATTTCAACACAGATCAGAAAGAAAAGGGAGTGAAGGGGAGAAGGGGGTCTGCTGTCTATGACTCCCATTGAATTCCCTTTCATTTCATGATACTTGTAGCAAGTAGTAATCAGGATATATGTATTTGGAGTGAAATTTGTGTGGGAGAAACTGAGATTTGATAGATATGGTATCAAATCATAACTGAAAGATCTCTCCCTTCAAGCAGAATGGGTTTAATTTCGGTAAGTTCTGGAGGTGATGTTCAGAAGTTGAAACCCATACCTGTGAACTGTTAGTTGGAGTAAGGGAATTTGTCATCCCTATGCATGAAAAGAAAAAAGCAGAGATTTTTTTAGCTTCCATAGTTTGGCCTAACAGCAATTCAGACTCTAGAGACAGAGGAGCAAAAAACAGGAGCAAAGAAGAACATGTGAAACATTGATTTCTCTCTGACCAAACACTGTGGCTTGATCAGTATCCTTATGAGTGAGCTTGACCTTGCAAAGTTTCACGCATATATATGTAAGAAAGTTCAAGGTGATATCTAAGTTAACAATATTTATTGGATTCTTTTAACGTCTACCGTATCTGCAGTTTAGATTATACCTGTGTGAAACAACTGTTCTCAGACAGGATACCCTAGACATAATTAAGCATTCAAAGCACTGCAGGAGCCTGCTCTTTCTCTGTAACCTGATCTTTAAAAGAAATCCTGAGAGCCATTTCTCAGTTTGGCTGCACCTGCAAAACAAATGGAAACTGCATCTGTAGCACTGGTAGCATCAAGCATGAGGCACACAGCCATACCAAGATGACACATGTTTCTGTGCTTGTATATGTTTTCAGTGTGTTACTGCTACGTGAGCACTGATTTGTTGGCAGTACATAATTTAAATACAACATAATGTTTGGCCTGTGAGACACAGATCTAGAGACATAGATGCTAGAAGTTCTCAGATGCTCAAAGACATCATTTACATTTTTTTTTTTTTTTGGTGAAAGGAAAATGTGAAGAAATTATTTTTTAAAATGATCAAAAGAAAAAAATTGTGAATAAAGTTTCCATTTATTAATTTAAGCCTTGAAACTCAGGCTCTGGCGTCCTATGTCAAAAATGCTCTAGTAAAGCTAAGAAGGCATAGAGACGATAACAAGTATGACCAAAGACCAAAAATATCTTCCACACAAGAAAGTCTCATAAGGAAAATAGGTTCTATACAAAATAGATGAAATTAGAGGAAACAGATGAAATGGAATTCAGCTGAGAAAGAGGAAACAAAAGGGGATGTATGATAGAAGTCTATACAGTAATGAGTGCTATCAAGATGCTGAGCGGTCTCTGATTATTAGTTTTTCCTCGTAATGGGCAACTGAGAAAACACTTGATGAAATTATCGTGTGGAAAAGACCAGACAGAAAAGAAGAGGAAGAGTCTTTTTTTGCATGCTATATGAATAAAATGCAGAGCATAATGCTCAATGTCTATTACAGGTGCCAAAAGTAGAAGTAGGCCCAAAGAAGGACTAGACAAGCTCAGTGCAGGCTTTTTTTCAGTCCTTTTTTAATGGCAGACTGTGTGGCAGGGCTGCCCTGGAACAGGACAGAAACCCGGGCTCCCCAGTAGCTTGCCAGTCAAAGCTTGTTGGAAACAGAGCTTGAGCTTTCTCGCAACTTCAGGTTGATACATTTGCACAGATGAGACTGTATTTTCTGACGAAAATTTTTTCCAACGGTGACAATAACCAATTAGCTCTACTTTTAGCTAATGAGTGAATGTTGCTTTTCCCTTACCTGTGTATGTTTTTTCCGTTACCTGAGCTGATGGGCGTCTCCTGGTGAGGCAGCAGAAAGCATCCCTTCAGTGGAGACTAGTTGTATCTCTGCCAAGCTCTTCTCACTTGCAAGGCCTCTTTGCATATCCTACGCACTTGGCAGGGGATTTGTTGTTTTCCACGAAAACTTCACAACTTTTGCTGTGGTGATTCCCCAAAGTCACTATTAGCGTAATGGGGGTTGGGGAGGAGCACTTTTCTTCACTTTCATTTTGAAAATTAAGCACAGCGGGAATTGATTTCTTTTTAATTTAACTAGAACATCAAATGCTGCAGGATAAGAAAAATATATGTTGTATGTGGTATACCAAAGCATCATTAGAAGAAAAAAAATGGAATAAGCTACCTCAGTTAAATCAACCAAAATTTCTGCATAGGATTAAACTGTGTGGTTAAATGAGTGGCTATAGTGGCTGCCCTGGGACGCCCACAGAAAGCTCGACAAGAGAATTGGAGAAAACTCTGTATTTCTTCAATTTACATTCCAAGCAACTCTTAGTTAGCTATTCAGCTTTTCCAGGCAACTGCTGAAAACATCTTTCTGCATTTCTAAAAATGAAAGGTCAGGAATATTTTTGAGCATAATTTCATCTAATTATGTCAACAATATGCTGATTAGAAATCATGATATTAGAGTTCCTGAATGATTGACACATTAAAACACATGAGACAAAACACAATGAAATAAGCTAATTTACCCAGAAACACATGCTGATGCATTAATACTTAATGCTTATTTGAATTCCACCACTATTTTGGGTTTGTTTTTTTTTCCCTTCTTTTCTATATGTCACCCAATCAGTTATGCCCATTTAGGCATATACATTCTCCCTCTCTTTTTATTGTAGTATGAGAAAATGAATTTGCTCTTGACCTAAAGAAACGACACCTTAAAAGACAAAACCTACAAATAGGGAATTAATTTGTGTCTTTTTGAGAAAGACATGTTTTTCATTACTTTTGTGTCCATAACAACATCATCTACCAATAAAGATGACAAGACATATATTAACAGCAGCCAAAGGAACTGGGACAAATATTAGTTACATGACTGCAGAGTGTTAAGACCCTCCAAAATCAGTTCAAATCAGTATGGTTTTGCCAAGCACATCAGTGGCGTTTGAGTTAATTCCATAATTGATAATATATCTGAGCTGATGGTCTGCAGAGAAAGTAAAATGATTCTCATATATGAAAAATGGGCAGAATTGTTGAAAATAATGAAGAGAAATATGCCAAAGCTTGACAAGATATACACAATATTGCTGTTTCTGTTTAGTCTGCAGCCTTAATGTTTGTTGGCTTCCACAAAAACAAACACATCTGGTGGAGGAGCTCCCCGTTTCAGCCTCGTTTCATGGGGAAATGAAGCTTGTAGGAGCATCCTGTTTGTCTGCCTCGTCACTATCACCTAATTTTAACCAAATGCGGTTAAACGTAATGAATAATGCTCTCAAAGATATTCTGCTCCTGTAAATTTCATAGGCAGCTGAGCAGAGGAGATGGATGCGTTCTTGAGAGGGTCTCCTCAGAGAGTAAGGATCCACGTGGGCAACCGCATATTTGGTACCAAGGAATATACAGGGAGGTCACCTTCAAGATACAAATCTCAAGCAAACTAAGCTCTCAGAACAGCATGTTTCTGCTAGGCAAAATATGTTGAATTAGGTTTTCAGCACATCATCAAGCACATCTTTGCCACTTTTGATCAACTTTAAAGAGTATACATGATTTTTTGGCAATGGAGTTTTATATGCTGAGATACTGTTGGGACGGGCCTAAAATATCTAATATTTTATATTATACAGAAACAAAGTAAGAGTTTGAGGGACCAGATCATTTCTACCCGTGGTGAAGAAATGCAGGAAATAAAATATAAAGAGGAAGAAAAATCTAGTTTTTAAGGGTTTCAGACTTATTAAAGATTCCGTACCTTCATTCATGTCTGTGCTTCAGTAGACATCAATTGCCACAGGATCCCATACTGTCAAGCCTGGGTCCTTCCGTTGTGAAAAGCAAGTCTTCATAGTATTCTCCACGTAAAACATAGCTCAATAGCTTATGTACAAAATTGCTAGGGGGATACTCAGAAGTGTTTGAAAGCCTTCTGAAGTAAGTTGATAGATTTATACTACAGCTTGAGTGTGATCTGAAATCCACACTTGCTTCACGGTCAGACTGTTTGGATTAGAGCTTTTAGATGTATTCTAGACCATGCCAGAGGAGAAAGTGTTGTCATGTGCTAGCCCTCAGCGTGGTTCTTTGGATTCTTTGCACTGCGGGGAATAAACATGCAAAGAAACCAGTTCTTCGCTAAGTATCTCACATTGCCATGTGATGATGTCATTTGACCAACCCCCAGCAGACAAGTCAGCAAGATGCCTTCTCACCCCTCCACCCCAAGGCAGGAAAGCATATGGTAGCTGCTGCAGTAAAGACATTTCATAACCACCTTTGTGCACAGACACTGTGCCTCAGTTTGCTCCCTGATCAGTGCACTGACAGACAACAGAGATATAATCTCTGCTGTGGCGCTCTCCATACAGATTGATCCAAGGCACCCCACTGAAACCCAGCTGGAGATCAGATGCTGGAGGATTTGTGGTCACAGACTGTAAACTGCAACATGATCTCCATCAGAGCCCTTCCTCTTCAAATAATTTCTGTTGGCATTGGAGAGAAAGTAACCAGCAAAAACAACGCCACGTGCTGTAACAGTGCCGTTACCAATCAGGCAATGGAGTTAAAAAGAAATTTTTACTTTTCAAGAACAAAATAGTCTCACATTTGAGGTCAGTTTAAAAGAAAAATACAAATATATGAAAATATCTATTACCTTAGCTATAAATAGACCATTAGCATTGTTTTAAACAACAGTGGTCTGAGACATCTCACCTAGATAAGAGTGGAGCAGTCGCCTCATTCAGCAGTGGTATACCGGACGGAATTACACTTTTGACTGTAGTATTTATTCATTGTTATCAAACTTAATGTCACATTTGGGACTATTTTTATTTAGATGGGCAACTGCGATTTTCACTATGCATTCCAGTGAAAATGAAAACTGGCCCCTCGTGGGTCCCTCAGATTATTTCACGTTCTTCTTTCTTTCACCTAATTTGCCAGGTTCCCTGTTGTTGCTCTTCCCTCTGAAGGCTCTCCACAGTTCTTCACTCCATTAGCAATGATCTCATTTTTCCTTTGTTACTTTGCAATGAGAACATATTCCATCTCCTCTCCGTCCTTTTGATTCTTTTTTTCTTCTGTTATGCTTCAGAAACTCCTTCCTGCACTAAGTACTGGACTACAGCTCTTTCCGCTACTTTTTCAAAATTTAACCCTTCTGCTAATCCGATCTCACCAACCTATTCTGGAAACTCATTCGGTGTTTGCCAGTTACACACATATTCATCCCTTAAACAGGGAACTTGTTATGCAGGGAACATGTCTTCTTGTATGGCTTATACCATCCTTTTTGTGGGATAAACAAGTACATCTCAGCCTTGAATAAGTCTGCTTGTGCAGGGTGACTAGGCATTTCAAATCAATAAAATACTATAAATCCTGAAGTAAGTGAAATTTTTTATATGTGGATACATATTCATGACAACTCTGCACAGCTGTAATAACCAAAACAAAAGATCTTTTATTCCCTCTTGCTGCTTGGGATAAAATAAATATAGGCAACATTTGGAAAAAAAATATACAAAGGCCCAAATTACTAAGTATATCAGACAATTTTCTTTTATTACCGCCTTTTCGAACCGTTTCACTGAAATTCATGGTAGGCTTTTAACCAGGGGAATGTAATGAAAAAACTGGGGTAATTTTTTCTAACTTCATTTCCAGTGGGATTTCAAAATTAGAATGAAGGGGCGATGAATTTGATTGTCTCAGAAGTCTATCTTCTCTTTTGTCCACATCAGCCCAAGAAGACAGGGAAACACGATGAAGTCTGAGAAAGATTGATTTATATTTGTGAACAGAACTCAGGCACAACTATATATGTATGTCCTGTGTTTTGCCTAGAACAGTATTCACTGCATGTTGAAACTTCCCAAAGAAATGAAAGATTTGCACAAAGGGATAGAAGATGACAAGTCTCTTTCTACTGAACTGTGGATCTCTCTGAAGACAGTAAACTCCAGAAGTAACTTAAGAGTATTGCAAGTTCCCCTGGACTTTTTTAGAGGAATTAAAAAAAAATAAAAATCAACAACTGATACATTAGAGCACTAATCCAGTTGTCAACAAATAAAAATTATGAAAATGGTTTAGTGGTGGACTTGGCAGTGCTAGGTTAACGGTTGGACTCGATGAGCTTAAAGGTCTTTTCCAACCTAAATGATCTATGATTCTATGAACAGAGTTGAACAGAAATATGCTAGAAATGTCTTATAAAGTCATGTGATGTTCTTAGTTGCTAACTTGGATTTGCTTAATGTTTTAGCATATTAAAAGTAGTGTTTTGAAAGTTTAAAAAGACTTTTCACTTACTATTCACTTGCAATATCTTTTCAAATGTAAGATTTTCTTTACGGATCACAAAACAGCAGCAAAATTTTAGGTTTTATGATGAAGAACGTTACTACGGGAGTTTGTGTAGAAAAAATAACTAGTGACACGATTGCATTAATAATCAACTATAGAACATGTGTTTAATGCATACACAAGAAAAATGTGCTAAGTTCTGAAAGGAGTATGTTCTGTGGTCTTCAGGAATTTTGTTAAACTTCTGTACTTTTATGTATGTCCTAATCCTTTCCCCAACAAACTTTATGTCAATATTTTTGTTGACGTCAGCAGGAAGCGATCAGAACAAACTGGTAAAGCTGATGACTTGTGTATCTTTAAATTGGCAGCTTTTAAAATATTTGGGGTTGTAATATTATTAGCTTCCTGTTTTTCCCTCAAAATTATATTTCATACATAATCTAATGAATACAAGTAACATTAAAAAAAGGGTTTATATTTCAATGATCGGCTTTTCTGTCATTTTAATTTTAAAGGCTTTAAAGCTTTTTTATTTCACTAATGTGGGACTTACCTTTTAAAAGTATTCAGTCTCACCCTCTGGCGAGAGGAATTTTTACAATTTTCCACGGAAAGTTTCTCTCAAACTCCACCTGCAATGAAGAACTGTTCAAGGAAATGCTCATTCTAAGGAGTTTAGCTGTTTTGCTAGTATTATTGTAGAACTACAATAGAGAGCAAACACTACAAATATATAGGTGAAACTGGAAAGCTATGCTGCTTCTTCTAGGACAAGAAGTGTGTGATCTTTCTGTTGATATGTGGCTATATGTTTCCAAGTTCCAATAAACACATTTAAATCTCTAAAATATTTGTATTTCCAATGATGGGAATGTAGTTTTTCTCCATATGTATCTTTTCCTTGTATTTCATTCAGGTGTTGCTCACTTTCTCCTCTACCTTCCAAAATACACATAAGCTGTCTGTAAGCTTTCGGCTAGGTGGCTAGCACCACTATGAAATGGAACAATACTTTTAAAATATAAAATAAAAATGGCCTAAGTGAAAACATATTTTTCCTTGAACAGTTTGGAAATGGTCCAAGGTTCAAACGAGCTATTTTGAATGGCACTATGCACATAAGGCTGGTTATCACATTGACACTCTTATCCATGATTAGTAACTCATGTATGAGTGCATACTCCAGCAACTATAGAGAGTGTATTATGGACTCCACTGATTTCATTCCCAGAAAAATAAACTGTTAGATCTTTGTTTTCATTTGTATGTTTTTTCCCTAGCTCTTTTTTGTCCTATGTGATCTCCAAAAGGTCCATGCATATGGGAGGTGTACACTCCTGCTGCTTTATAGCAAGGCTTCTCACTGGCGTAGACAGCAGTAATTAGCCAGAGAAACAATGGTCACATTATAACAGAGACGTTTTTGTATGGAGGGTTTTTTCAGCATAAAAGCTCAGAGCTGTTTGTTACATACGCTGCTTTATCGAGCAGTTTATTCAGTCTCTGCAATCTGCTTTAATTTTAAACAGTTATTTAGAGCACTTGGGAAATTCTGTATGTTTGATAAATAGTATTGATTTATGCATTTTTACAACATGAGTAACACTCCCTAACCCTTGAAAATAAACTTGAAATTGAAAGAATTCTGGAGATTCAGCCTGATGTTTTACCATGGAGTGAGCTCACCATTCGAATAATGAACAAATTAATCTATGCAAACCATAAAATTCCTCCAAACTTAACAATGCCCATCAAAATTCTTCCAGTTCAGATGTTCATGACTTGTATTTTAATGGATTTCAAACTCAGTTTAATGTTAGGCTTCTCTTTTCTCCCCTCCTCCCCTTTTTTGTCCTTTCCTTCCCTCTCCTCTCTTCTCTCCTCTTTCTGTTCCCAGTGTGGTGTTAGAACAAAATACCTCTTAATTTTTCTTGACCTAACTTAGGTTTGATTAGCATGTAGCAAACGTTAGCAAAAATTTAAATATTTAAATGTCAACTTTTCTTAAATTAGTCAAAGTGCTCATAAAGCCATAGGTGACTTAAATTGACTTCCTTTCCCTCAAACTCCGAGTGAAACAGACTAAATTGATTATGATTATGACAAACTACTGACTTTTATTAAACTCCCTCTCTCTCTTTCTGAGTAGATGTTTATATCAGAGCTGTTTCAAGTTTTGGCAGTTTCATTTAGCTGACATTTGTGCCAATATTTTCTTCAGTTTTAGTCCAGATGGGTTCACACCCCTAAATTTAACTCTGACTTTCAGGATTGAGCAAACTCAGACTCTCAGCTGAAATTTAAGGAAAATGACCTGCACTTGAGAGACATATGAAACCACTTAAATCCACAGCTTGAGTTGCCCCAGGTTTGTTTGAAATTTAGGCCAAAGTTACGTATTAAAGCCACAAAGCTTACCTGTCTTTTGTCAGATTGACCCAAGTTTCAACTAAAATCCAGAGCCATTTTCTTTGCAAGTATTGAAAATGTTGCCTGTGGTAACATCAGAGCCTATACCCATTCTTTAGCACCATGATGGAGCAATTCAAATCCCTTGTTTGCTGGACAGTCAAAGCAACGATGTTGGGGGGAGGTTGCTTTCAGCTTTCTGTTGAAAATTATGAAATGAAAACCCAGCCCAAATCAGAAAATTTTAACTGAAACAATAGGCTTAAGCCATGCTGAAGGAAAAATCATGAAATGTTTTTTCCCAGCTTGCTGTTTTAACTCTGAACAGTTAGTTGACTCATTTGGAATGAAATTTGGATTATGAAAATGTATATTGAATTTACATTGAGAACAAATCTCATTGTTAAGCACTTGTCCTGTGGTATCGCTTGCCTTTCCTAAGTTTGGCTATAGACAGACTTATACACACGCTCTCTGTCTTTCTCCACTGTAAATGAGCGAATAGGGGAAGGACTAATCAGTACCTCTGGCAGATGACACTGTGAGCTTCATTCTACAATCAGTATTCCATCCCAGAGGAGGCGTGTGTTATCTTGAGTAAGTGTTGAACAAACCCTTTGGAGCCTATTCTGAGATTTGGGTTAACACCTTTCTCCAGCAGAGAATTTACTAGTAGCGTGTGTTCACCTTAAGAAAGAGTTTGTCTTGAGAAGCTCTGACTCAAAATGTCTCCAGGTGAGGATTAGCTAACTACCCCATGAGGCATACATTTATCTTGCAGAAATCCCCAGAAGTGAATTGTCAAGCACTTTGAAAGATTGCTTCATGAGAGATGGGAACTTGCCCACTTTCCTCAAGATACGGATCTTGAATTAGAAAACTATATGACTTTAAAGAATAAATTATAGGTAAGAACTTCTCCTTTTGTTTCAGCAACTAATTCTCACATCTCCCCCCTCCCCCCCCAGCTCCCTCCCTCCCTCTCTCTCTGTACTTGGGAGCCTGGCAGATCGAGTTTGTGTTTCCTCAAGTCCACTCCCAAGTCCTAGCATTACTTGCTTTGTCTATGCTTCAGTTCTTAGCTACCAGCTCAGAAAAGTAAAGCTTCCCAAATGTGCACAGTGAGCGGCCAGAAAAAAATTAATTCATGTTCCTCTAGAGGAGCAGAGCCCTACACACACACGTATATCTTGGCGCACACCCACGCACAGAGGGAGAAGTTCAAACCATTGGGAGAAACAAGAAACATCTCACTGCTCTCCTCACTGATCCTATCACATGCATGAGAGAGGAGAAAGTGGGTTTCCCCATCTCTAATTACCTCATACATCCACCTCCCACCACACATATTGCAGCCACTGATCCTGTATGCATCCAAGAATATCTTGGAACAATATATTCTGTCAATCAAATTAAGTCAAGGCTAGATGCCTGAAAAAATAGGATTTTCTGGTGGATGCTTGGATAATACTCAAGGGGTCAGTGCATAAATCGAGCATAAGACTTTGCAGGACTGACAGGTAAGGTACACTTAAATTTTCTTATGCAGATGCTTTTGCATGGCTGTTTTGCCACGTGTCTGATTTCCCAGTTAACTGTGAAGTTTCCAAAGAGCAAAAAGAGGGGCATGGAGAACTGGGGGATGGCTAGAGTCAGTATTTTATTTTTATTAACTGCATTTAGCAGCTGCTCTAAGACTGGCTACCATGAACATTTGCAGAGTTCGGTATATTTATGCTCATGCTAGAGAATTGAAGTTACAAATAGATCATGAGTTTTCACAGATATCAAGGGACACCTATGTTGTATAATAGCTTGTTTTAAAACTCTATGCTGATGAGCATGAGGTGTTAAAAAAAGGTAACTCCACAGACTTCACGGAAAGAGAAACAGTGGCATTCCTCACTCATTTGTTCTTTAAGCTGCATTTGTGCTGCTACATCATCATTATGAATGTTTTCTTCGCAACTCCTGTGCAATAGTAAAAGCATGAAAAGCATGGTTCATCCTCTGCCTGGTAAAAATGGATCTTTATGCCCATTACCAGATCAGCTATTGACGTGACAGCTCTTTGTAGCTACTTTCTGGTGGAGTTTCAGACTGCCTTCCTGCGTGCCTAAAGGGGCAGCTATTCAGCAAGAGCTATTCATGCTAAAGCTAGTGAGTATTTACTGCACTGACTGGCCCCAGAGAACACACTGGGAAGTAGTGTATCTATTAAATGTTTTCAAGATCTGGGGTGAGATAATGGCTCCACTAAATCAATGGCAAATTTCCCAGTGCTTTCGTGGGGCCAGGACTCCACACCTTCAGTTTTCCACAGAACATTCAGACCTGCTCATGTAAGATTTGAGCAGTGCTTAAACTGAAATAAGATCTGCCTGTGGCGGCTTTAATGCACATAATACCATAGTATCTTGCTGCCTAATTCTGGCTATTATATAAAATTTGTGGACAGATAATCTGCAACCACTAAATTCTGCATTCCTTTTTGGTTTGGTACACCCTGGGACTCTGTTAAGTGCATGAAATTGGCTGCTCTGGGACCGAGAGAGATTCCGTCTTGTACCTGCATGTGCTTTGTGCTAATTAGAGATTAGCACACCTCCCTGGTAATTCCTTTCATTGTTGAAAAAATTGATTTTGTTTCATCAGAGAGCCACAGAAGAGTTCTGAAAACCATTATCTCATGAGAGGCTGAATAGGTTTTAGGACACTTTAAAGATGAGTTGGCTTCAGGCCCTAGAACAACTGCAATAATTTTCCAAAGCTCTTTACTGCTTTTTTGTCTTTCTTTGAAAGCTTGAAAACAGATTCAGTCCAAAAGCTCATTCTCAGCTCTAGCTACACATCAGCTATGTTTATATGGGCAAACTGAACAGTTCTCAAACTCCTTTTTGGTTTTCAAGTGGCTTTCATGTACATCTACATCATCGTGTATAAGAGCAGGTAATATTCTAGTGCTGACAGCAATTTTGTGCCTAGTCCACATGCACAGGAGTCCTTCACAGTGTGTCCTTCAAGGAGTTATGAGGTTTTTTTTATTTTGAGTTGATATAAAATGAACTTTTCTTTTTTTCTGTGTTTTATCATTTTAAGGTGAGTTCTTGGGGCACACTAGTGAATGTGCAGTATGAGAAATTGTTAGGACTTCTGCCGGCAACCTGGCTAGTTTACAAAGGCTGGAAGATCTTTTGCCAATCTTTTTAGCAGTCTAACAAGAATGAACAGCAAGTTGTTATTCTTTATTGGAGACCTTACACATTTGGACAGGGAGAAGAAAGGTTTAGAAGCTGGTAACTTACGCAAACTGAGTGCACAGCCTCTGCACTTAGTTTCTAAGTGACTTTTTCCACCTGGTGTAAGGTTGTTTAAGACACTTTTTCAAGTCTGGAAGTAAGCTAACGTGCCATCAAAGCTCTAGTTAGTGATACACAGAGAGCAGATAGCCACAATGGCTAAAAGGGCTAACAGAGTTAGGCAATAAACCATACTGGTTTTGAAGAGTATTCGAGTACCAGAAGGGCCTTCTGATATTAGCTTCAGAAACAAATGTTGTTATCAGTATAATTTGATAGGATTATCCAAATATGTCTCTTTTACCTGTATGCCTCCAGTTATTGCGGTCTCACAGTCTCAGCGCATTTAACTATGACATACACATGAGAAAGAAGAAGAGAAAGAGGCTCAGAAGCAAAACAGCTTATGGCAGCTCAGAGATGAGTACGTGCTCATTTAATCCACTTACATGAGGGCAAATTTACCATGACTACAGTGCTGAAGAACATGTTCACGTGGTCTCAACTCAGCTAAATGCTCCAGCCTTTCTTTATCTGTTGGCTTTCTGAGGGAAGGAAGTGATCAAAGAACAAGACAAATCAGACCTGGGTTCAATTCCTTGTTCTGCTAATGAGCCTTACCTTAGGATATGTCTTCATTGTATAATTCATTGATGTGAAAAGGTCATCTTCCAGTCCTGAAGATACATAACATATGTCTTGTGGCAGAGCAGTCTCTTGTGTCCTGAGGCAGTATGACCACTTGTTCTCGGTGAAGTCTGACTTCTAAATGGCGTGAAATAATTTGTTTCATTTTTATAATCTAGAATGTTAGTGAACTGTAAAACCATGCTCATGATCACGCTCAGTATTGGTTAACCTATTCTTCCCACAGTAGTGTGCTCCATAAGCCTCCAAAGTTGGTCTGTACAGTGACAGTCAACAGAAAACAAAAATCCAAATGCTATAAGCGCACATTTATCTCCACAGAGTGGGTTGGGTACCTGCAGGCTTAGTTGGGAACCAGTTCCTAATGGCTTCAAGGCTTATCTAAAATTTTTGTAACTGCATTTATGACAGTTTGAAAAAATGTTCGGTGTTACTGCTAAGTGCATTATTTATTCATCACCCAAATCCTCCAGCTCATCCACTGAGCAGAAGTAGTGCACTGTAAGATCATCTGCATTATTTTCCCCCAAAAGATTAGAGAATCCTTTGAGTGAAAAAAGGTTGGGAAAGGCTATTTAATATAATAGTCATGTAGTCAAATTCTTATTAATGCTGAAGACACTTTTCCTCTATATAATCCAAGAGGAATAGAATAATTTTACAGCTGAACTAGACAAGAAATATGATTTAAAAGACTTTTCTGAGTATTACAAGAACTTCTGGAGAAGTTAAAAAAAGACAGAGAAATGTGTCTTAAGGGTCCTTCACATAAATATTTTGCCTCGAATTTCAGTCCCAAGATTAATTGTTTCCAGTCTCCAGCTTTACTTCCAGTGCATCAGAGAACAGTCCAGAAGCAAAGTCAGCATTTTTTGGCCTTCTAGTGGAGCATTAATCTGTAATTTTTGTGATTTAATAACATACTTAAAGAAGTTTTCTTGGCTAAAATCTGATACATAGTGCTGGTGACCTCCAATGCCCTTCCTTTCTCTGAACCAAAGGCCTTAATTGTTCATCCTCTAATACGTAGAGAGAGGCCACTCAAAAGGATGAAATCCAATATAAATAAATGACATTTGGTGACGAGGTCAACTTTCAATTTAAGATTTATTTTACCCAGATGCCTGAAATGAGTGGCTAGACTGCATTTCAAGGTTCAGGGAAAACCTAATAGATATTTGTCGGTGAATTGAAGGAGTGACATGTTGCAAGCCTCTGTACTACATTTTAGGGAGGCTACTCTATCTTCAAACTCCTCAGGCCTTATGACGTCGTCTTTCATGCTGAGAATCTTGAGCCTGAGAAAATGGATATCTGATAATTGAAAAGAAGAAATAGATTAAGATAAACAAGATCCAAGCCATACATGTATATTTGGATTCTGCAAGATGCTAGGCCTACCAGGTCACTTATCTGCTCCTACTAATGTCAAAGGGATATATGCTGACAGTTTTGGTGGGAAGGGACTCAGATTCCTACTGAATCTACCCTTAAGTGAACTCATTTAACATGAAGATCATATTCATTATATGGCTTTAAATCCTCCTCCCTCACACCCTTACACAGTCATAGAATCTCGTTTAGGTTGGAAAAGAACTTTAAGCTCATCGAGTCCAACTGTTAACTTAGCAGTGCCAAGTCCACCACTAAACCATGTCCCCAAGCACCACATCTACA
>NW_008794431.1:2080552-2115376 GCF_000699145.1 Aptenodytes forsteri | reverse complement strand
CTTGTTACTTGGGAGAAGAGACCAACACCCACCTCGCTACAACCTCCTTTCAGGTAGTTGTAGAGAGCGATGAGGTCTCCCCTCAGCCTCCTTCTCTTCAGGCTGAGCAACCCCAGTTCCCTCAGCCGCTCCTCATAAGACTTGTGCTCTAGATCCTTCACCAACTTCATTGCCCTTCTCTGGACACGCTCCAGCACCTCAATGTCTTGTAGTGAGAGGCCCAAAACTGAACACAGTATTGGAGGTGCAGCCTCACCGGTGCTGAGTACAGGGGGAGCTGTACATTACATACAACTAAATAAAACTCAGGAACTGGGGTTGTTTAGCCTGGAGAACAGTTGGACTTGATGATCTTAAAGATCTTTTCCAACCTAAACGATTCTATGATTCTAAGGTCTATACTAAGTGTAAAACCAACTGACCGTCCAGCCGTGTGAGAGTTAAATGCTAGTCAAACTAGATTTGTATAGTGACTGGGGTTTTTAGTCTTCATTTTGTCATTAGTTTCTCTTGTATTTCTGGTAAACATAAAAAATCCTTTCTTGTTCATGAACTATATTAGAAGTCCTATTAAAATCTAATTTACTTCATGCTACTTATGACATGTTTATTTTCTGTAATTCACTTGGCTTTAGTACTCAGGAAAGTACTCTAGTAAAGTTCCTTTTGTTTTATTTTCCGTTCTTGCTGTAGATATTTCATTCCAAAACTTCAGTGAAATGTTTATAGAAAATAAAAAAAACCAAACCCCTTTGCATTTAAATGTTAAATGTTTCCTTATATATAAAATACAATGGCTAATTATAGGTACACAGGTAATACCCCTTTACAAATCCATCTCTTCAATGTGGTCCTACATTAGGACCTGAGGATATCCTTTTCAGGTGGCTGGGATGCTACATCTTCACAAATGGCATATTTAAGGATTTGAACATCCTCAGGGCACTGTGCTTACTCAGAACTGTCCTTCCCCATTAGCTTTCTAGCTGACCTCTGTGATACCTCCCAAGGCAAATGGAACATTTTTGTTACCGTCTCCATATCCAAGTTTGCTTGAGGAGGAACTGCCAATGCTCAGACATCTGTCACATATCCAGCAAATACCTTGTTTGATATTGATCAGGCAGAACATCTTGACGGATGACTAAATGAAATGCATTTTAATTGTTAGAGAAGCACTCTAAAGAGTCAAAACATTTTCCACAAGAGGAAAAAAATGAGTCACAAGAGAACACCTGAGTTTTTTCTGTAATCCCAGTGCTTTATTCTTCTTAAAGAATTACTGTCTCTATAAGGGCATATTTACAAGGTGTCTGGTACTATAGATCTGTTTGCACAAAACTTACTTTTATACGACTTCACTCAGAAGACAGGTTGTAAAATTAAGAATAACACAGAAGTTGCTGAATTCTATCCTACTTTGACTAACTGGCTCCCAGTATGATATTACTTATTTCAGCTGAGCTCGGATTTTTCCCAGCATATAATGTTGATGTACACAATATTAGGGACCCTGTTCACATCTGAAATCACTGAATCTTTTAATCATGAGTTCTTCTTTTACCACGTGGTGTTGAACTCTAATAATCAGAGTCTTGATATTTCAGAATAGGTATTTCGGAGCATACGCCCTAAATTATCCCCTCTGACGTTCTTACTTCTGTGTGTCCAGCTTCTGAGAGCAAATTGAGAATAATGGGTCCTGTGAGAATAAATACACCGGGAAGCAATGACTAGGGCCATGATATAAATTCTGAGGAAATAAAGCCTTAACTGTGTTTAAATAGCATTAGGGATGGGGGACACACACATTAAACAAAGTCCACACAGTGAAATACTGAACAACTGCTTGCTAATCTGCCAGAGTTCCTGTGATTCACTGAGGTCTGAGGAAAAACAAAAATAACCCAGTAACCAGTAGGACTACCAAAGCACACAAGGGGTTTGAAGTGAAGTTGTACAGAGAATCTCCCTTCTGGCATTTCCCAGATTCCGAGTGCTTGACTTAGACTGCTATTGTTCTTCTAACTTTGTTTAAAAAAAGTAGCGTATCCACACGTCCTGTGTATAAAACATTACTACACACAGAGGGCTGTTTTAGAAGGGCTCTCTCGTGAGAACAGCTCCTCTTATTGCCGTATGGAGAACTAGATGAGAAATCCCAATGCTCTTAAAGTCATTTCAGGTTTGCTACCGATTTCTACAGTGGATCAGAATTTCACCTCTAATATTGCTAAGGGTCAAAATACCACTGAAGGAAATGAAAGCAAACGGTAGTAAAACATCAGCAGTAAACCTGTCCCACAAATTTCTTGTGGTTTTACAAGGATGTAGTTAATACATTAAGTTGTTGTTACCTAATTAGGTGACTTTTATTGTGTCATCAGACAGAAAACTGATACCAAATGGCATGTCCATATGAATGAATGAGGGAATGGAGACAATGTTAGCAGAGCAGAAAATAGCCACTGCCTGAAGCGTGATTTCAGCATGGGAGCAGAGACTTTCTGAAGAACATATTTATATGGAGGAAATAATTAGTGAATAATAATTAGTAAGAAGTTATTGGGGTTTTGTCTTTATACAAATAAATTAAACTGATCACAAACTCATACTTGCAATACTGTTCTAAATATGGTACAAACTCATACTTGCAATACTGTTCTAAACTAACTGCATCAGTACCGTGGCTTATGTCTCCTCTTTCTCCAGCAGTTGCACCAAAAGCACCGTGAACCATCCTTTGAGGCTTCTGCATCCCTCACTCATTTTCATAGAGCATAAACTGGGGTGACTCTCTTGGGGGGAAGGTGTCCTGTCATTGTCCCTGTTCCCATTCCCATTGCAGTCACCAGGACTTTGGTGGAAAAAGGATTGGACGCAGCAGTAAAGTAAAATATTAATCAGTTTAGTGAAGATGGCAGAATTGTGAGGTAAATGCTGAGCAGATCTTTAATGCAGTACATGTTATTTTTAATACTCTCCGCTTCATCATTAAAAGCTCTTACCTTCATTGAAAAATGTACCACCATAAAACCAAGCATGCACAAAGAGACTTAGTCTGTGACAGAGTGTGGGAATACATTAAACCCACTGTAATGATGAATGTCTGCAACGTGCAGCAAGAACTCAATTAGACAACAGATGCAATGAGATGTTCAGGGAAGACGGGGTACCAACAATGGTAAACCAAACTGAGCAATCCTGGACACCCGCTCAGCTGCCTCCCTCTCCGCTCACAGGAGCCTGATCTCGGGAAAGCAGAGCTGCATTTCCAGGCGTGGCTGCAGCAGCTGCGACCTCAAGGAGACTCAGGCTGATGTGGCTCCAGAGACTAAAGGGTGGATCCAGAAAAGCCACAGGTACTGTTCCTATCAGCTTCATTAAGCTCTCCTCAGTAAAGAGGAAGCCAAGCAAGCACTCTGCTTGGGGATATACCACTGCCAAGGATAGGATCGTGCTAAATGCTGTTGCTTTTAAAATCAGTCCATAGGAAAATAGAAGCATTTACTATTCCCTCAACCATCCCGCCCAAAGGACGCATGGACAAGAGCAGAGCTCGGTAACCGAGCACAGACGCCACTTGCACGACGGCAGGCTTGCTGCTCTGCGCTCCCTTGCCTGCCGCTGCGTGTTACCTGGGACAGATTCCAGGCTAACTTTTAGGTGCCTAAACCCTTCCTTGTACCCATCTCCTCAGGCTGAATCCCGTAGTCCTCCCACAGTAGCTCTGCTTCTGTACGAGCTGTACATCTCAGCGCGAAGGCTGCCCTCCGTGAAACTGGAGACTCGCTGTGACCTGCGTGACGGGCCGTACATCACCGGAGTGGCGAGAGAGCCTGTTTATACTAACGGGCTGTCGCGGGAGAGGGCTCAGCTTTGTGCCTCAGCAGATTAACTCTACTTATAGGTGGCTACAACAAATCACGGGAGGGGATTTTAATGTCATAACAGCCCTGGAAGTAGCAGATATTTTCTGCTGGCAGTGTGGCTGCGCGGGACGGGATGGGGAAGCGCAGGCGCAGTTGTGGCAGGAGAGCATCCTGAGCCAGCGTTTCCAAGCCTTGCTGATGGCTTTGGGGAAGCTCTCTTTAATCTGAATGAAAATTTCGCAATATCACTTGATTAATATTGCTATTCACAAATGACCTAGAAATGCTATGGGGGTTGCTCTAGTGATTTGAACCACTTATTTGCACAGTCCATTTTTATAGGACCTCTGGGTTTTTCTTCTTTTGGAGCTGAGCTTTTTCTACAGTGGAGAAGAATCTCAGTAGTTACCTACTGTTGGGTTTCTATTGTAACAGCAGAAAAGAGCAAAAATCAGTGAAAAATATAAAAGGAAGCTTTCCATATGGAGGCTACTTAAAAGTCGAACCAAAAGTCTTCATTCTGCATTGTAGGTTATAAGAATCAGATATAAACTACTTCTTATTCTGCAGTGATTTTTCTAGGAGATATTTACAAGGAGGAATAAAGCCAAACTCTCAAACAAAAAAAAAAGTACTTACAGCAATTTATCAATCTTTAATAGCTGCCCTGCTATTTAATATCATGTTCTAGAAGACTCACCATGGCTTTGTGGAAAAACATTTGTTAAACACAGGCTGCTGCTTCTTTCAAACAATCAGGTTTCAAATACACCCAGAGTGTTTCATTTTCCAAGAAGCATTTCCATTTTTTTTTAGAATGATTCACTTCTCTATCATATTTCTGTATATTTTTTAAATAAAACTTTTTTCTTTTTTTTTTGTTTTTTTCTAGTTATAGGAATGACATTACGTAGAAGGGAACAGTGGTAATGATTTATCTCTGATTATGGTACTTTACATGCTTCACCCTTTCATTTTTTAATTTCTAACGACACAAATGGACCCCAAGCATTATGTCATACAAATAAGTAGAATGGCCATAATAGCCAATTAAAAGTTTGAGCAAATTTCTAGTCAATTACTGCTATTTATGGGCTCCTGTTTTAAAAAAAACAAAAGAAACAACAAAAAAAACCCCAAACAACTGGTACAAAGAAAATAGCAGCAGCATATTTTAACCATGTTGTTCAGAGAAGTACAAAAGAACTCAGACGGGGAAAGGGGGTAGCTGTTATTAGATGAAGTAACATACGTTTGAAAAAAGGGACAAGCAGTTGGTTGGATGACTCTGATTTTGGTCTTGACATAGAAAAATATATTATCAATTTTATTAAAAAAAATTTTAAAAAATCTTTTATTATAGCTGTCTTCAGGAGCATGAAGAAAGATCCTTTACCCCTCAATTAAACTGTAAACATAATGCTGAATATACACTTTAATAGGAAGGAGTGAACAGTTGCGTACATGAAGAAAGCTGTTGTTGAAAAAGGCACTAAGTCTTGCGGTACATGTTTATTTCTGAATTTCCTTGAGCACAGATGAAACTCCTTCTCAAAGCAAAATGATCCGTAATTCCTATCGGGCATGAGATTTATGTTAGAGGCTACATAAAGGGCAAGTGCATTAGTTTGTAAATGTCACACCACAGCAGATTTGGAAAAAGAGAATTAAACTCTAAGAACAAAGCTTTGCTAATGCCACATGACACAAAGCTAAACAAAGAATATCTTGACAGGTAGGGGGTGAGGGAGGAAAAAATCCCATAGCCTGTCTGTCTCAGCAGGAGCACGTAAGTAAAGTGGTATGAGGCTTACAGGGAAAAATACTGAACGTTTGAAAAATATGCACTACACAAACTATGCTGCTTTCTCACACACGTTGTTTGTGTTAATTCTTTAGCTCCTTTAGTACAGTATCTTGCATAAGTGATGCCCTGAGAAATATTTTCTGGTTTACAATAGTATCTGACATGCAGAAGTGCGAGACTGCGTGAAGATAATTCAATCAGTCAGCAAATCCTGTTGTCTCTCAGTTTGTAAATTCAAGTGATAATTCTGCATTCATCTAGTGTCAATCTGTGGCAAAAGGCCCAAAATAAGGATTATAGCAGAGGAATGTTGTGTGTGAGAGGAGAGAGAAGGAACTTTGATTTGCAAAGACTCCTCTCAGAGTTGTGTTTCGGGAAAAAAAAATGCATCAGCTTCTCCCTCATATTACTTTTAAAAATCCATTTTTTTATGTGTTTAAAATAATGTTAATGTAGACTTTGCATCAATGGTTGTTTTATAGAGTCTTTTGCTTCTGTCATCTCAGACTGCACAAAGCTGTAGTGCTATAATCAAAGATTATATATATTCATTGTGTTATCTACTCCAACTGCTCAGACATTCTGCCCTTTTAAGCTTAGTTATGTTGGAATAATCAGTTTTAAAATTGTATGAGAGAAGCCACACAGCACTTTCACTGGTGTGATTGAATCTGTTGAATTGCAACTACTGTAAGTACTGATATAAAGAAACCTAAAAAGTTATGACTTTTGGGTTAGTTCAAATGGTAAAAGACTTACATTTTTTACATCTGCCAGCATCTTTCTATCGTTCTTTGCAGAAATATATATCTTTATGTTGTGATTATAAAATGCCACAGGTATATTTACAGCACCTTTAAAAAAATTAAAATTAAATAGCCATCAGTACTTTCATCTGTGTGTATGTGTAAGACTTTTAGTGCCAAAAACTCCCAGGCATGAGTTTTGTCTGGGAGGTGCACTCCCAGGTTACACAATCTGACATTGTGAGGATCTACAAGATACTCCTTGCCTTGCTTGATGTTGTGGAGTATTCGACCTTACTTTCTGAAGTCCCTCTTATTCACCATCGACTGGTAAAGAAGTTCAGAGAAGTTAGTCTAAAACAACCACATTCTTGCTTATTTCTAGGGTTGGATTCTGCCATTTTATTTATGCTGAAATGGTACTTAGCCGGCAGAAAAGGAACTAATTCCAGACTAGAGTATGAACCAGAATAAACTAAGTTGGCAAAACATAACCAGAGAGTATCAAGGTCCAAACGACTCACATTGAACAGACCTTATTTCACGATGCCTGACTCATTTTGAAAAGTACTTCAGCCACGAGGAACTCCATTGAAGTGAAGTGCTTTGTCAGGAAATATGTCTGCTTAAGATAGCTGCAACACTGACTTTTGATAACATGTGGGCACAACGTCTGTCACTGCCTGGACACCAGATAATTGGAGTTATCCACTAATCCAATCACAGCAAATTAAATCTGTGTGCATGTGCACACGCGCGCACGCACACACACACACACACAAAGAGGGGGGATATTTCACCATGAACAGTTTCAAAATAGACAATCATTCCTCCGGTTTATAAGTGTCAAGGCCATGACGATCTACTTTCTGTTCAAAACAAGCTCACTTGCTAACAACCCTCAGTTAAACCACTACCACGATTCCTGTATTTGGGTATTACATGCTCTGGAAGCTGCCCAAAGACAATTAGAAAATGATAATCCTGTACAAAAGTCTCTCTAAGGAAAAGGATGTAAATGTGTAAATATTCTTTTATAGATGCACCAAACCCAGGCTTCGGGGACAAAAGACCGTATGAGTGAATGCTACAAATGTGGAGCACAGAAAGTTTTCAAGCAGATCATACGGTGACAGACTGTCTTATCCAATAGTGGCAATTCTGTGTATATAAAGTATGATAGAAAAGTTGCCAGTATATATCTGCAGGAGAACTATATTAATCTTCTCTCCTGCTACTTATATTCTATTTCTCTGCCACTGACTATAAAACAGCAGTGGCAGCACAGAGAACCATTTAACTACAGCAGCATAACACACCAGCAACGAGAATTTCTTTCATGAACGTGAAAAAAAGCGTGAAGCTATTTGTATCGTTCATAAATCAAACTACATTTTTCTGCAAATAATTGTAATAGAAACTCCCCTGCACACTGTTCTCAGTTTCCTAACAATATTCCTATTGGAAATTAAAAACTAAAAAAGGCCTCATATGTGTCAGCCTCCTCTTTGATGCAAAAAGAGAGCAAGCAAATCTGTGGCCATGCATTGCCCCTCAGCATTTGCACATAGAATCATAGAATCATAGAATCATTGAGGCTGGAAAAGACCTCTAAGATCATCGAGTCCAACCGTCAACCCAACACCACCATGCCCACTAAACCATGGCCCTAAGTGCCTCATCTACTCGTCTTTTAAATACCTCCAGGGATGGGGACTCCACCACTTCCCTGGGCAGCCTGTTCCAATGTTTCACCACTCTTTCAGGAAAGACATTTTTCCTCATGTCCAATCTAAACCTCCCCTGGTGCAACTTGAGGCCGTTTCCTCTCGTCCTATCGCTTGTTACTTGGGAGAAGAGACCGACACCCACCTCGCTACAACCTCCTTTCAGGTAGTTGTAGAGAGCGATACATCCTGCTGGTCGGCTTCTTGGTGGTACTTTAGGAGAAGAATGAGTATTGCCCTGGCCTCTTCCCTTGGGCAAGATGCAGGAGGGCAGAGTTCCAGTGCCTCAGTGCAAAACGCGGGTCAGCTGGCTGGAAATACCTCGTCTGTATTTAACCTGCAGTACGCTCTGTTTCCCACAGGCTTCACTTGAGATGCCAGGAGGTGGTAAAGTACGTGGCAGGATGCTATCTACCGCCTTAGACTTCACGGGAGGGATGAATTGTAGCTAAACAGACTGTTGTGGTGGGAAGTAGACCCCACCTGTGGGGCTGTCTTGGCCACCGCTCTCTGCAGCGTGACAACGGGAGCAGAGAAAGTTTGGAAAGCCGTGAACTGCTCCTCCGAGACTCACCTTTGTAATAACCCTGTTTTTCTATCACGCTGCCTGCTGCTCAGACTAATAGAGGCTGCTCAAACAAATAGAAATACTTTTATAGACTGTGAAGTTAGACTTGTTCTACAAGGAAGTGAAATAGGGAATGTTCAAGAAATGGGGAAGTTTTGGGTTGTGAAGCTGCAGCTGATTATCCGTTCATTATCACGTTTTCCAGTGGTTTGTCTCGATAAGTGTGAAAACGTCTGAACAGTGTTGTGGTTCTTCCAGCTCTTAGTCACTGAAGCTCATGATAGACTGCACAGCAACTCATTCGCTTTCCCAAACTTTCTCTATTTACACACTTACACTAGCCAATTTAAGATCCATACTTTGTTTGTAGCAAAGAGACTAATGCTCCAGGTTATGTTTATGGAGTGCTTATGCATTGTAATGCCATGAACGGCACCAATCTGATTAATCCTAGCTGCATTTGTCACATTAAAGCAATAGAAACTAACGTATTAAAAATGTAAGAAAAGATTTTAAGAGCTCTGTTGAAAGTAATTAAGGAAAATCACGTTCTCCAAATATGAAAAAATAATTAAAATCTTTGCCTGTTGCTTTGGCCTAAGATATACTTCTAGGTGGTGGGTTGTTTCTTTTTTTTATTTCCTTCAAAGATTTTATTCGAAAGCAAAGTGGTCCATTAACAAGCACAGGGACTCTGTAATAGCTTTCTTCTCTCATGCTCTTACAGTGCCTGGCTGAATTGAGCTCCTGCATCCTTATTTGTGTTGTCAGTGGCACAGATTTGTTCTAACTCATCCTATCAGTTTATCACTTTCTGTTGTCATATTTTAAAACCCCTCATTTGTTATTGTAGTCTACATGTTCTTAGAACCCATAATAAAGAGGGACATTTGATGATGTTGGGCTTATTTAGAAAATAGATACGATCTAAAAAAACATAACTCTGGTTTTAAGAGAAAAACAACCCAAGAGTGAACAAAAGCAAACTGTTCATAAAGGAATGCAGAACTGAGAGGACCATTTGATGATCTTGGGCTTACTTAGGAAATAGAGCGTTACAGTCTGTTTTGAACTCACCATCCAATGGCTACCACCTCTGTACAAAAGCAGAGTTATTAGATATTGACAGAAAAACATTCCTATTTATTTATTTCTTTTCATCTCATTTTTAAAGTGTCCTTTGGAAGGCTGACTGAGGATAGCAGAGACTTCAAAACGATAACTGCTGAATGCATTAAGTATCTAGCTGAGGTCTTCTAAGTAACTACACAGTGATAGCCAAAAAATAATTATTCAAATCACATTACTTTTACACAAAATCTTACTCAATAGCAAGCACTGCATATTTCTGAGAATGGAAATATTTTCCATTAATTAAGATTTCTCAGAAAGTGTGTCACGAAATACAAAACACATGCTATTAATATTCACTTGGGGCTAAAGAATAACTGATAATATCTGTACTCATTAAACTTTTCATTCCAAATACTATTTATCATACAGAGCTCTTGCATCACGAAAATGCTTGTTTCAGATGAACACACAGAAAACTTCCTTCTCCAAGGAACAACTCTTCAGCTATTACTGTTTTTGCATGCAGTGGAGAGATGAAATGGAAAAACAAGATGTTCCATGTGCTTGAAAGAAGTTTCTAACATGCCAGGGTGCCAAAAGAAAATGTACCTTTTTGAGTAAATGGTATGAGGAAGTGCAATTGTCTACAGAGGACAATAAGAAAAAAAATAGCTTTTTTTGTCTTGTAGCTCGTAGTAATAGGTTCTATACTCAACTAATCTTTTATATTGTGTGCTTTATATTACTTTAAAGCTCTAAACAAAAAAATACTACTCATATGATTAAAGAAATGCTTTTTTTTTTTTACAATAAACCTTTTCTGTATTGCCCTCTGTTTTTTCCTAGAAGTCAGCTGTAGTGAACAGATGGTGAGTGGGTCCATGATAAGGTTTCATGACTACTGCATGAGTATTTTCTCTAATCTATTAAAACAAATAAGTTCCAGTATAAATCCTCAAGGCAATGCATACATATAATGCATTTCTTCTGGAAACTAAGAAGTTTCTACAGAATGTAATGGAGATGAAGTCTGTAGAGTTATGTAGAAATCCTTGTAAGCTGTGCAAAAACCGTGAATATTTTTTCTGTGATTTTTTTGAACTCTTCTTTAGAGTCTTACAATAGACTTTCAGTAACTTGCTACATTCCATATGAGGTTCAACAAAAGAATAGGAAAAAAAAAGTCTTCTTTGGCTTATTTTCAAAGTATTTTTTAAAAAGGGATAGCGCTTTCTTATATAGTTCTACTTTTTAATTCACCAGTGCTATGATATAATGCCTTTTTTTACTAGCATATCTAGAATTGGTATTAAAATGAATATTTAAATATAGTCTGTAGCACTATTAAAGTAATAAATTTTAAGCAACATAACAGGTTGGAACTGTCATGACTATAGCTGAGCAAATAATTAGAAATATTAGTCAGAAATTGTTTCAATAGCTTCTTGACTGAGTCATTGTCACAGCCCTACTTTAATCATCCATGCTAATTCAATTTGTTTGCATGAACCTTGGAAAATGACTACTTTTCAGACAAATCATTCATGTACACAGATCATTTCAGCTGCAGCTAAGTTCGTACTGTGGTTCAGGTATTTTCATAATTCTTTTCGGAGATGCTGGTTCTCTGCTTTTAAGGCTTCTTATACCACAATCGCACTCCATGGCTTGGGGAACCAATCATGAAACATGAAGAATAAAGAAGGAAGACCCGTGAAAGCTTGCAAACATCCCAGTTCATTGCTGAAGTTCCATCTGAGTTACTCACCTCAATGCTTCATTAAGCAACTCCAGCCAGAGCTGTCCTGGCTTTAGGGGGTGGATTGCCGGGTGAGCCCGCTCACCTACTTGGAGCTGGAAGTATCTTTGGACATTAAGATTCACATGGATTAGACATACCAGTGCTCACCAGACTAGTTTTTAAATATTTATGGGTAGGGAGCTCCTCGGAGAGTCCTGGCAGACACAGACGCCTGCCTTTTGAAATATGTAAAAGCTAATAAATGTTTCTGCCTGCATTGCTACATCTGCTTTGAACTGGCACAGTTAGTGCTGTGTTTTGAAATGACACATAGTCATCGTCCTTTTGGGGGCTATATTTTTTGGAGCCATCTGTTCCACGAAATGAAGAGCTACATCTTCATTTGCTGTAACATAGTATAGACACTCAAAGTAAAGAGAAGGGCTATACCAATTTCTGCAAGCGCAAGCAAACCGCAGCTTCAGATTTCAGCATCGCTTCCCTGATGCCAAAAGGACTGCTTCTCCTTAACACAGGTTTTAAAACATCTGATGTAAAATCACTACTGTGAAACTTACCTACTTTTTAAAGAATATCCTTTAAAATGTAGTACTTTGCTTCTGTTTAGAAAATTGCAAGGGATTTCCTTCAGGATGCAGTTTTATAACTGAAACACAAGTGTTGCGTTAAAGATACAATCTATCTTTAAAACAATTCTACCATCTTTTGTGTTAATCTTATCGCATAAAGTGTTTGACTAAACCTGTCCTGCCCAAGAATCTCTATTGTTTTTTTATCTAAAAATATTTTACTACTGTTTTTCTAAGAGCAATTATTAATAGTGCAAGCTCCTATCCCCTTGAACGGAAGTGAAGGAAGAAAGCATGAGTTGAAAGCTATTAAAAAGAAACATTTAAATTGCTTAAGCAAGTTAATCTTATCGCATAAAGTGTTTGACTAAACCTGTCCTGCCCAAGAATCTCTATTGTTTTTTTATCTAAAAATATTTTACTACTGTTTTTCTAAGAGCAATTATTAATAGTGCAAGCTCCTATCCCCTTGAACGGAAGTGAAGGAAGAAAGCATGAGTTGAAAGCTATTAAAAAGAAACATTTAAATTGCTTGAGCATAAAAAAGTTAGAGGCTCCCTTTTTTATTGACTGGTCTGTATTATGACTATGTACACATTGATACGTTAAACCTGTCCACAGGCATTGCAGAAGTAGCTGTTATTTATACATTTCTGCTTTTAACAAAGTCATTATTTGGTGTTTTATTGAAGATGCTTTGGTTTAAGATTGTCTTATAAAACTCTAGATTATGGACTCATAAAAGAGCAGTAAAAACATTCTTCTTGATGTAACTTGATAAACTGTAAAAAGTTTTAACCTACAAGTAATTTGTAAGGCTTGGGGTGGGGGTATTAGTGAAAAAAAAAAAACACAGACATCTTTTATTTATAGGATTCTGCTAGAACATTCTACTATCTTTCCAGGACGTAAGGTACCCAAAGGCTAAGCAACACCGAAAATGTACTGTAATGAACTATCCTAACCGCGGAAACAGAATGTTTAATTCATTTGATAGACTTTTTATTTTATAATTTGAATAATTTTTTTACCTCTTTCTCCTTAAAGGGAAGTACAAAGATTTCTGGTAAATAGTGGTTTCAGGAAGTTTCTTTTTTCATGGCACATTTTGCTTGCAAACACATAGACCAAGGGTAGGAGGGTGGCAAGCATTTTTTTATAATATGTGACTGGACAGCATGTTAGGAAGGTAGACAGCAATCCACCTGCATAAACAGTATTATTGTACAAATACAGGGTACCAATGAAATCTTAGTTCAGTTTGTTTATTTTCAGGATTTACACAACTTAATACCTAAATAACTGCTTTAGATCACTGCAAGTGATCTTCTGACTCCTGTTTGCAACATATTCTTTTCAGCCTAAAAAGTAGGTTGCCAAGCTAGTTTTAGCCAATGTCGTTTAGTTTTATTCCTAAGCACAGGTTCATTCTTGCTAGACTTAGTAGGATTCCTGGAAATTGGATGTTGTGCTGTGTTAGAAATGTAAATAATATTATGAAAATATAAATGCCTGGTGAATGTATAACTACATACATACCTGTGTATGCCTCTGCGTGTATGTGATTTACTGCAATATACTGTATATACCAGAGTAGGAGCAAGATGCTGATAGTCTGTTACTATTAGATACTGGTTTTCTGTTACAATAATTCAGACTAAACTAATTTTAAGAATATTTTAATAATTTCAAGAAGATAATTCAAGACATACCATAATTTAATATTCTCAAAGACATTAATATTCTTAATCTCTTTTTCCCTAGCTTATTATTTATTAGTGTTTCACAAAATAAATTATACTCCATCCAGTGTAATACCGCCACTCTTTTTTTTTTTTTTTAAAGAAAAAAAAAACATTTCCTGCCAAAGCATTTTCCTTTTAATTCTTCCCTTTTCCACATAAAGCCTTTTCTTACAGATGTGGGAATTACTATCAGTACATGTTCGCATCTGAATAGGGACATGGATGATGATAGTAATAACAAGACTAATGAGAGAAAGACTAATGAGAGAAGGAATCACTACTGAGAGAGTATTTTACAATTTGAAAATATTGTTCAGATGTTGAACTGGTTTCATCTCTGGAATAACTGTTCCTTTTTCACTGTTATTACATCAGGGAACTTTATCCCAGATGCAATCCTTTTATGTCTCAGTTAATAAAGCTTCATGGCTTTCCTTTTATGTATTTATAGTAACTTCTCCTTCCTACAGATATAAATCATCTCCAACCTTATCTCCCCTTTTGTTTATAACTGCAGGAACACTTGTTTTGCAGTTTTGTGGTGTCACTTCAAATGCTGTATTGTGGCTTTAAAGGAGCAAGTAGCAATAAAACCCTCCGTTTCTAAACGTTAGGTATGAAGTTGTTCATATAAAGAACTTGCATCTTTTTTCCTTGTCTCTCGCTTACTACTGGTTTCTTAGGAACAGTGGATGGAGGGGAGACAAGGGGACAGATAAGGGGGTGTTTTCGAGTTTTATGTGCAACTTAGGACCTTCACAATGCCTGAGCAATTATGGTCTCTGAAAGGACCCCAGATTTTGGCAGATCTATATCACCTTTACTGAAAGCAATGCACCCTCGCTGCAAAGAAGGACAGCAGCTCCCTGGGCTGAGTTAGGCAGAGCATTCCCAGAGTTGCCAGCAGGTCAAGGGGAGGGTTGAGCCATCCCTTCTGCCCTGTCCTAGTGAGACACATCGGGAGTGCTGGGTCCACTACTGGGCTCCCCAGTGAAGAAGAAAGAAGGACACACTGGAGCAAGTCCCATGCAGGGCCACAGAGACGATGAAGGGACTGGAGCATCTTCCCTATGAGAGGCTGGGAGAGCTGGGACTGATCAGCCTGGAGGAGAGAAGGCTCGGGGGATCTCATCAATGTGTATAAATACCTAATGGGGGGCATAAAGAAGACAGACCCAGATTCTTCTCGCTGGTGCCCAGTGACAGGTCAAGAGGCAATGGGCACAAACTGAAACGCAGGAGGTTCCCTCTGAACATAAGAAAAAAAATTTTTAATGTGAGGGTGATGAAACAGTAGCACAGGTTTCCCAGTGAGGTGGTGGGGTCTCCATCCTTGGAGATATTCAAAACCCAGCTGCATATGGTCCTGAGCAACCTGCTCTGGCTGCCCTTGTTTGAGCAGGGGGGTTGGACTAGACAATCTCCAGCGGTGCCCGTCAACCTCAGCCACTCTGTGATGCTGCCATTCTGTGAAAGAAAACACTGCTCGGGCCACAAAAATTTTGCAGAGATGCCCCCACACACCATTTGGCTTCATCAATTCTTCTCAGCCCTGACGGGATGGGACTGTCTCCAAGAGCAGGGGGAGGAAGTCTCTTTTCTTCCCTGATCATGGCTTCTTGGGCTGCTTCCCCTTCGAGATAACTAACCAAGGCCTTCATCCTGCAAGTACTTACGTGTGCGATAAACTATCACAGGAGATATTCCACTAAAGCTAGTAATGTTACTGATGTGGTTAGAGCTCAAACATATGCAAACGTGTGCGGAAGATAAGGCCTCTAAATAGCTTTTTCTTTGAGTTGTGTTAGTGTTTTTGGTGGTAGGAACATTTGACTGCTGGAATGCAGAAATTACCATCTCATTTCACTGTTCAGCAGCTGTCGGATGCCGATAACATTATCACTCCGGTGAATCCAGCACCATTTCAACCTTCTGTAACTTCAGCTATTTGAAAGCTTTGAGTTCCAGGTCAGCTGTAAATCTCCAGTCGAACAATCACCATCAGGTGTTGAAGAAACAGGAGAAGGTTTCAAAGACACGCTGGTGCCAGGGCATCCGGCACGCTGAAAGGAAAGGAGTACACAGAAAAGCTCTGGACTTCCTGCCGTTATTTAAAAAAGCCCTTCAACTGTCAAGCATGAAAGAAGCAAGCTATTGTAATAGCCAGCACTCTCACCTCCCAGGGGGAAGAAATATTTCAGAGCTTCATTACATCTCCAGATATACAATTAGCTGAGCCCCCACTAAATACTTGCCATTCTTAATTTAATCCTTCGAAGCAGTCAAAGCTGAAAACGATGCCAATGCTTCTTGCTAAAAAAAAAAACAATAAAAAAAAAATCTGAGTCCCTTCATCTGTAAAATCATTGAGTACTTCTTTCTGGTTATTAAAAAAAAGAGTCATCCTCATAAAGCATTGTAATTTTAAATATAAAGGAACTTTCATGAGAGCACCTATGATCATAGGATCCCTAAGCAGTGGCTGGAAGTAGTTAACCTATCCTACCTATTGCACTGTTTCACTACTTTTGTGTACTTCAAATAGGAAATGAATCTGATATTTCATATACCTTATGTATTCATATCTCAGTTACTAAGATATATGATAAAGGAAGTAAAATATAACTTAAGGAAATTCTATAGAATGTCATTTTGGGAACAAGGAAGACTTCTCCAACCACAGTAGTTTGAATTGTAGTAGCTCCTCTTAGATACTACTCATATGTTTACAGTTTTCTATTTGGTAGCACGGAAAGCTAGACTGCAGGCTTTTCCAATACAGCGTAAAAAGTGCGGTATAAAAAGTGCATATAAAAAAATAGCTATTGGGCACTAGCCAAGATCAGACAATAAATTATGGGCAAAACTAGATATAGTATCAAATATGATCCACTTTAGTTACTGGAACTAGTAATAACTAGTTTAGTTATTTAGTCCACAAAGAAGGGCTGGCTGGAGGCATGTAGAATTCCCCTTATTAGACTGCTGAATAATTCTTGGCCTTGTGTGCCACTCTGGGCAACATTTAGAAAGAAGAGAGAGAGGTCAATGTTTAGCTCATTTAGCATTTTATGTAGTTGGATATAAATATCTCATTATTATGTCACTTTTTTTAGTTTCCATTGCTGTCATATCTGACTGCTTTACGACGTGCAGAAGCTAAACTAAAAGGATGAAAGTACTTTTTCTATTCTTTTCATTAGCTTTTTTTAACCTAAAGATTTGTTCTTTACAGAAAATTAATAACACGTAAGAAAAGCCACGCCAATTATCAACACAAATACGTCTTACAGAAGATTTATTTTTCCTGTACGATTGTGAGCTCTAGCTGAATTTCTTGCATGAAAAAATGTGTCAGTTTAAGTCCCAGAGCAAGAAGAAAATTACTGACTAGGTCCATCTCCTTCAGAGATCATTGGTCTCTGGTTATGAGAGATTTTCAGAAACAAAAAAGAGTATTAGGCTGTAACAAAGTCAGTAACGGCTACCTGAATATGAAGAAGTCATCAGCCATTATTTGATGATTTGAATGATCCATCAGCTAAAGTTGCTCTATTTGCAGTTGTCCAGCTTTCCTTCAGCCACTTTGCTGCTAACAACCCTGTAAATATTTGGCATATGTTTGAAACATTTTGTCTGTTTTTTTTTAAAAGAAACCCCTCCACTGAAATTTTGCTGTTTAATGGTACATGGATTATTCATGTTAAATCATGTCACCTATGTTTAGCTGTAAATCCTAAATTAATTGGAAAAACTCCACAACAGTGCCTGATATTCTGCTGTGCTGCTTAGCAGTGATGCTAGACTAATTCAAAAGCACCTTTAAAAGAATTGTGGCATGCTTCCAAGAAAAAAAGGAGTAAAAGAAAAGCAGCCTGCTAGCTGTATGATATTAAGAGTTAAGCCACTGTTAAAGAGAATTAAAATCACGGGCTCCAGTTCTACAAACAATCACACACGTGTTTCACTTTAAACATGTCAGTAGTTCTATTGACTTCGGTGAGCCTCCTTGCATCGCTTAAAGGTACTGAAATGTTATATACGTGCCAGAGAGAAACTCTTACTGAGCTTTTTCCTTAGGCACCGGTCCTCCCATTTCTACTGCTGCGCGTGCAACAAAATCTGGGCGATTAATGATGGGAGGCATTGCGAAAAATCCTCACTACCAGCTGAAAGCAGTGAACACCCACTCAAAAACTTAAACAGAAATTCTGTTATAGTAGACAGGAGCATCTGCTTTCAAAATTAGCTTTTCTACCCAGAAGGCTATAGAGCTCAGTAAAGAATGTCCCAGCTTTTTCATTCCACATACACTTTCTATTATCTATGATCCTAATTCATTGTGATGTTTCATTTTAATTTAAGTGTATTACTTATTCTGTGTATAATAGATTCATAAATATTTGTATATAAATTCATATATATTAAACAACTTGTAGGTAGAGACATACGTTCCCTTATGTCAAAATGACACACATGTGCTTTCCTCTATTTTTTTTTCAAGGTAACATAAAAATATTGGGCAATTTAACTGACTGAAACAATTTCAGTCATGTCTGATTGAATGGCTGCCCACCTCTTCATGTGGAAATAAAAGCTTTTGTTAAAGTACAGTTGAATTACTTCACTTAAGCTCTGGGAAAAAAATTGATTTTGGTTGTGCATTTGTTCATTAGATCCAGATGTACACTATTAACTGTCCATAGCTGGTTTTACTAATAAATGATGCCTGAAGGATTTTGTTTTGTAAGATGGCAGGAGAAGAGTGCTCTTGTTTGTTTTGTTGTTGTTGTTGTTGTTGTTTTAAATCACAGTTGATTTATTTGTTTTGTTTTGTTTTCTTTTCTTTTCTATTTGGGACCTTCTGGCAATAATAGGACAATATTCTGTTTTCAGAACAGAAGTGTATGTTGTACTGAATCTACGGCTTACAGAACAGAATGTGCAGACCTTGTGGATGGGAAAACTAAAAATGGACAAAAACAATTTCATAAATTGTTCAGCTGTTTTGTTAACACCTACCTAGTATCTGAGGCAAAAATGTACATAGATGTACACATGTTATTTAATGCACATGCAAGAGCAGTCATTCTCCAGCTGGCCTGCAACTGCATTTAATAGAAAACCCAAATGTCATCTCCTCCTCACTCTTATCTCCTCTGCAAGATGGGACAGAGGGAGCCCTTTCATAATTTTACATTTTTTCTAGCTGGGTGATGTATAAAGGGAACTCATCTATCCTGCTGTCCCACATAAATCCCGAACAGCATTAGCTATGTTGTCTGAGCCATCTGTCCATGGAAATACAGACTCATTTCTCTTTCTGAAAATGTTAAGGATGTAAGGAACTCTTATCTCCTGCAAAACGCTTAAGCAACTATTTCAAGAAATTTGCAGTCCTAGTGATAGCAGTAAGAGAGAAAGCTCTGCAACATCTTGCAGAATTGGACTTTATGTCAGTCTATGCACATTAATTGTAACCTATCTTGTCTTTTCAATGATAAACTTTTTCAGAGGATGGAGTGAATTTCTCATAGAGGATACTATACTAAAAATCCTTATGTTTACAGCATTTTTTACATGTGTATTAATATTACAGATACGTGATGTGGTTATACATTGTATTTATTAACGCAGTTTATTAAATAAAACCTGCCAGTTGGGATGCTTAGAAGGTATTGGACAGAATTATTCCTACTTTGCAACAGACAACACTGTGATTTTTCCTAATATACACAATTTTTATGACAACCACCTGTGTTCTAACTGAATTCTTTTCCAGAGCTAAAGTCATAATTGTAATGAAACCTTCTGTTCCCCTGGAAACATACGTTTTTGAACCTTTTGTGACATATTTACAGCTTTGGTGGTGTTTATTTTCCTCCTCTTTGTTGACTGTGCAAACAGACTGTTAGTTTTTCACTCTCTTGCCTCTGTTCTACTGGCACCAGTATAGACCATTTAATGAATTCTCAAGGTATATGGAACACACTGACTATGACAACTGTTTCTACTCCCCTCCATTTCTAAGCTCCCAAGACACCCCCCCCCCCCCCCCCAAAGACCCCCCCCCCCCCCGCACACATTCTGCCTGAAGACCCCGGTAATATGAAAGTAGAATCTGAGCAAAGGAGCTTTAGTTCCCATTTTCCTTTGTTGAAGGCCGTTATACTTTGACACAACTTATTCTATAGCGTTAAAGTGGTCCTTACCAGCAGTGTTTGGCTGGCAGCGCAGCTAGGCTGCATTTCTGTGACGATGCAATATGAAGCTCTGTTTCTGGAGCTGTAATTTTTCCTTGCAGTCGTGTAAAATCTAAGCATCATCGGCAATGCTGAAGATGTACATGTCCTGTGTAGGTCCTGGATGTCCCTGCTTGAATCAGCTGGCTTAAGGCTTCCTCCAGCTGCCGTGACATGCTTACACTGTAAAAAACTGAAAGCTGCTGTCACCTTGTTTCATGTATAGAACAAACAGTTGAGGTCTTCATGTCGGTGAGAAAGACTAGTTTTCAGTCACAATGGCTCATGTTTCATGCTGTTTAATAAGAATCCATACCGAAGAGGATAGAGCTGCTTTAGATGTAATTTAGAAGCTTTGGGATGGCATAAATTATGGCAAATTCAAGTAGTCCACAGAGCAAAGCTCTTATCCAGAATTGCCAAAGGATTGTATGCTCTGGCCTCACTCCTCTCCGTGTCTTTTCCGACAGTAGAACGATGCATATGCTAAAGACAAAGGGCTCTTCTGAAAGCAGCCTTACAAAAGTATCCTCAAATCTCCTTCCCAGAGTCCTCTCATGACTTCTGCATTGTCTCGTTTACAAAGCCCATCACGCTGGGGATTAACGGTAGGCAAAGACTGCACACATGCAGCTATGAGAGAAAGGGAGCTGAGCAAGTTAGGCTACAAGTACAACTTGCAGAAAGTGAGCAGCATGAACCCAGCCTGCCTTGTTATTTTTTAAAAAAAAGAAACAAAACCCTAAAAAACCACTTTATTGTAATCCGAGCTGTCCATGAAAGAATGAGCAGAGATGTATGGGGAATTAAACATATTACAAAAAGGAGAATAGTCTGCTTTGCGTAAGTTTGCTAAGGCTAGAGATATTAATACTGTGATATTTTCTGATGGAAAATTCTTCTGTCTTATCTTTTCCTGAACTGTTTGATTAAAACAGTAAAAAGAAATAAAATGCAGCCTATGTCAAATACTCAGATAGTATAAACTATTAACAGGTCCCCACGTTGTTCAGGGAGCATGGTTGATATATCATACAAGAGTGACTGGTTTCACTCTTTAGAAGCAAAAACATTAGACAGGATAAAGAAAAGTAAGACTTGCTATATCTTTCATAATTTGCTGAGTTCCTTAGCTCTACTGTCCATGCATGGACAGTTGTGTTTGGCTACTTCAAGCTGTAGTTTGGCCTCAACCTTGATTTTCAGGGATTTTGACATGTCATTGTTTATCACCCTACTTTATGCAGCAAGGAAACATATTTACAGCCTCCTGACCCTTTGCATTGTGTCTCTAAGTACAACATATAAATTTATGTGCATACCAGGAATCCCTATGCATCTAGTGAAATCCACATGTAACTTTCTGTGCCCATATCCCATCATATTTTTACATGAACACATGGCTTTTATAACAGATCCTGCTCATAATTTGAGGCCCTCCTTTTTCTGTGATCCAGCCATGGGATGGATTTTTCATTAATAGGGCCCTAAGACTTTACACTTGACTTTGGAAAAAGAGCAGGCACTGGTGCCAAGTTTTGAACTCTGCACTCATTATAATGCAATCATCTGTTGTGTCACACACATTCAAAAATGTAATTCCAGGAGAAACCAGAGTCCAGATCCTCAAATGGGCCTCGGTGGGCAGCAGGCTTTGCCACGTGTTTGACAGCAGCGGTCCTGGGCACGTTGCTGGGGATAATTGATGGCTCAGAGCTGATCTGTCAGTGTGCAAGAAGTGGAACTTGGGGGATTTCTTCACCCAAATAAGTAGCGTGCTATAATGTATGCACGCTTTGGCAAAGTGCCTTAGTTTTAATCATTTAGCACAAAGAACTTCCTTTTTGTCTCAGCTTTCATTCAGCTGTTTTCTAGCTCCCTTTGCTCTAACAGACTCCTACCCATCAATGCCCGGTCCTAGTAGAAAGGCACGTTCCCGTATCAGGGTTGTCCTTACTTTTTATTTCAAATAGACCTGCGTGCGCTGTAGTTCAAAGAAACCAGGAAAATGGGGAATACTACCAAGTGACTTATCACCAATACCTTGAATTGTCATAACACCTTCCATCACAGGATCTTTTGACCTCCAGAGAAACATCAATGAAGTCTATTTTCAAGTGCATCCCATTTTCATGAAGCACCTGTGTTCATCTTTAACATTAAGTAGGTATTGATACCCCTTTGCGGAAACCCTGTCATCCATAGTTTCAGAATAAGTAACAGACAAATGTTCTTACAGAGGAGACTTGAAATAGGGAGAGTTAAGAAACAGACAGGAAATCTATTGGCACAGCCAAGATAATTCTTACCCAGGCTAGCCTACAGTTACCCTGCATTGCTGTTGTTTTAGATTAAACTGGTTTATATAATTGAGTAGACTTAAATAGCTTTTTACAGGGTGGGTGTACCGCTGACTTTAGAGGATGGTCTGTGCAGTGCCTGAGATGTGGGACATCATGAGATAAATAGACACGCTGATGATAAATTAGGAGGAAAACCTATATCTCCTTTTAGGTACATAATAAAGCTGTGCCTGGGTTTTGTCTTGGAACTGGCCATCCTTCTGCAGTTATTTTGTGAGAAAACCCTTTAAAAAGCATTTCTCTTTTACGTTTTGGAAAAAGGGCTGAACTGACAGCTTCCCAAGTTGAAATTAATTGGCAAATCGTAAAAAGTTTGGGCATTAGGCATTAAGGCTTTACTGCACCAACCTGTCAATGCTTTGAACGCTGTCCCAGAGGGACCATTCCCAGAAGTGAGAGAGCCAACATCTTGGATCTCCTTGGAGATGGTAGCGTGCCAATCAGTGCTAATTGTGGTGATGGTTTATTTCACATACACTCCCTAACTGCCAGCCAGCAACAAGGCCAAAACCATTGACTTCTTTAATTCAACCTTTATTATCTGTTTATCATTATATGCATTTACAAGGTATGCATCATTGCAGCATCTGGACACACTTTGCAATTACATGGACCAGAACTGAATCCACTGGCACTGTTAATATTGTTAAGCATTTATTATATTCCAGCATTGTTTCTATTGTCTTGTACACAGTCTGAAACCACTGTAAAGACAGACTTTCTCCCAGGGAGCTTAAAGTATAGACAAGCAAATTTTTCTGAATAGCAGAGCAATGGCATTATGGGGTTCGGTCCTGCCTTTTTTCCCTGACTTTTAGCATTAATAAAAAAACAATTCAAACTAATGAATTTACTCTGTGAAAACCAAGGCCAAAAAAGACTCTGCCTTTGCCTACAGTTGAGGATGGAACATTTCTTTTAATACTTACGTAGCACTGATTCCCTGAAAGAAGACCGTATGTCAGGTATCAGAAGTATCTCTCTGTAATGTATATTCTTTTAGAGAAGACAAACTTTGATACATGCAACTAATAGATATTTCACTTTACCTCCAGGAATTGCAGTTTATGTTTCTGAGTAGGTCCTGAGTTTCACATATTCTGAGAACTATGAAATTATACTGCCTGTAGCCATGGAGTTATGGAGCTCTGAAATCAAATGTGCACTGTTCCTACTAGGTAGGATCTAATTTCATTATTTTATTGAAAACTTACGTCAGGACTTGCATCAGTTTCTGGTATTTCCCAGTGAATATGGGGAATAAAATATAAAAACATAAAATATTTCGGAGTGTTGGTATGGCTGATGCATGTTGTGGGTGCAGGCTGGGAAGGAAAAGCAAAGATGCTGTTCTGTGTGGTAGAAAGAGAAGTAAAAAAGAAGTGAACGACTGTCAGATTTAGGATTTCAAGGCTGAAGTCAGGCAGCACTGCTGAGGGAAGTTCTTTCTGAACATATTTTAAAACTTTTGTTGAAGTGAACAAGCTTTATTAGATTTTATTGTTTCATGGTGTGTGATGTCACTAGAAATCTTGGATGGGAGTATAAACTGATTCCTTTAAATTTTGAGAATAATTTTTTCCTTATGCATTAGCCATTTCTAACTGGATATCATCTTGGATTACACACATTTGGACATGTAACTAATTTTACACCCCTATACTTACAGCCCAATAAAGCCCTCGTACACTGCAGTTTTAGAGCCTCACATACAGCAGGATCTTACTGCTAAGGTTCATTTGCTCTTTTCAGAAAGTACTTAAATGTGTTCTCTTTAAGTATATCAGTATTCCTCACAATTCCCTTTAAGCCAAAACAAATAATATATTTAGATTAAAAAGGAAAACAAAATTCAAACCTGCTGTGGTTTGAATTAACTTACAAGAATCTAAAATAAGGATAGGAGATTTAAGCCAATCCATAAGATGTGCTTTTGTCCTGTGAAATTTTCAGTTAGTATCATGAATTGCAAATGGGAAGCTGATATTTGAAGCTGAAGCATGTTCTAATATTATTGTGTAACATCCCAGAAGAGAGAACTAGCAATAAAGTGGAGAAGACAAGAATATCTGCAAAAATGCTGGGTCCAGATTCCCAGGTCTCTGTTTACAATGAACAGAAAGTCTAAAAATGGATGAGTTGAACCAGCCAGACTGAGACCCTGTAGACACCCAGCAAGGCTGGTGTGTCCACCATAGGTTAACTGTGCCCATGTGTACAAGGACGAGTAGTCAGCTCTTCTGAGCCCCGCATCCAGGCCTCTCCCATTGCCAGTAAAGGCTTCTGGTGCAACTTGCATCATGTCAAAAAGCAGGTCCAAAACAGGTCCCACCACCGGCCTTCTAAGGTCTGAAGTTGCATTTCTCCTGAGTCTAGACTACTAGCTTGGATACTAGAGACGCATAGAAGTAAATCTGGCCACCACTGTGCCCCAAGTTTCCTCTATCCATTACACTGGCCTGCATTGTGAAAGAAAGCTTACAGTAGTGTAGCAATTAAAAAATTCAGAGGCTTGGGGCTGCTTCTTCACTGCTAGGTGCAGAAGAAGCTCCCATTTGTCTCCTATTGAAAACAGATTCCTAAACATCTCTAGAAGTGTTGGAGAGACATGGGTTATCTCACCCATTGTAGTACTTGTTCGCTACAGGGCTCGGGTTCTTGACTCGCTTTTAAAAATAGTAACAAACAGCTGTGATTTGCCTGATTTGCATTGTCACTTTAATCACAAGAAATAATTTGTAAAGAGGGTGAGAAGGTTGTTCCTTTTTGTATAGCTCTTTTCTCATGCCAAACATACACATGGCTGAATCTCTTCAAACTCTGCTTAAAAAAAAAAAGATGTACATCTGTTATATTAAATTGATGTCCACGACATAAAACCTTATGTACACTTATGCTTAGGATAAATCTTGTTAGTAGTGTCTACCTGAGAATAACAGGAAAAAAGTGAAATGGATGTGCAAGTCCAAGTGTTTTGTATCACATAATATGAATAGATAGACACACACAGGTACACAGACACACAGACACACACACAAACATATACATTTAAAACCATATGAGACTTTCAAAGGCTCAGTTAAACAAGCATAATTCTGCATAACCTAGCAAAACTTCTGGACGCATTCTGCTTTCCAGAAATCCAGCTGACTCTGGTATTTTGTTAGTGGGAAATGACTGCAAGTAGGGGATTTGAATAAATATTTATTTATGTACAATTATGTCATCTGCTGGATGCTCCATTATTTTTCTGGCAAAAGGACTGGTTAAATGGAAAGAGTAAAATGCATGAATGAATGTATGACCTGTCACTTTTGTTTTTCTTACAGTGGAACAAGAAGGCAGTGGCACAGATACCCTCACCCACGTCATGTAAATGTCCCACAGGGCCTTGGTCTTGCCATTGCCAGCTGTATGTCCCCCATCTTAATTTTTTCCTCAAAAATGGATTAAGCTGAAATAGCTCATTTTATATATATATGAATATAGATGATATTTGTTTGTAATTGCAACCTTTCCTTATTAAATGTACTCTAAGAATTGGAGAAAATGTGTTGTTTATTAAAGCCATATTTTGCTAATAACATTTTGCAAGAGTTCAGATTACACAGAGCACTGTTCTTTACTCCTTTTTAAGGAGGTGCTGTAATTTTGGAAAGCATCGTATGCCCCATTTGAAGCCTGGGTTGCTATGGCAAATTCACATTTCAATTCAATCATGTAGTAAATAATAACACAAAATTGTGTGCAAATGGCCAGAGTGAAGGTTAAATAAGCCTCCCAAGTACCCTTAACTTGGGGCAAGATGCTTTTTTTCTGCCAAGCCTTACAGTTCCTGCGACTGTTTCCCGTACAGCCTCCATGCATATCATGTGCACTTTTAACTGCATTTTCATACTCTTGGTTGTTCTGAACTTCTTGGCTCATGGACAGTTTCTGGATAAGCTACAAAGGAAGATTCTTGGGCCTTGATAAAGATTAGTTTTATGAAGAGGTAGACTCCAGACACCGTCCAAACCAGCTGAATACTTTCAGGTACTACCTAATATCTCTGTACGTTGTCAAGTAATTGCTTTCCCCGATACATGACATATAGATGAGTGCTGTGGGGTAGAAGAAAGCACTCCAAAACCCATCAGCTTCAGTAAAACCAGAGCTGCTAACAACGCAGCCAGCCGGCTCCACCTCTTCACAAACTTACCGTTCGGGACAAGCACATTTCACTTGGTCCTGCCCTCAGTCTACTGCGACACTGGAGGAGTCTTTGTCTTCCACAACTGAGAAGAGACTTGTGGTGTTTAAAAAACAATTAGTAAAAATAAAAGAGATCTCCAAGGACATTAGCTATAGGTCAGCTTGTTTCAGCGTGCATATTTTTTTTTGTTTCTTTGTCATTATTTACACGTATCAGAGAGAACAACGATGGTTTGCAGATAGTGTCATATTCATAGAGTAATGAAAAAATATGTGTTATTGTATGGCAAATATAAATATACTGTGAAGAGGCAACAGATCATACTAATCACTATTGCCCTGCCTGCAAGACATCAGAGATGAGAAGGCAGAAATCTGACTGTGAAAAAATGTGGCTCCAAGTGTCCAGTGCATTCACCCCTGCGGGTTTTTGTGCTCCTTTCATAAACGCGGTTATTTTATACTAACAGCTCAAAGGTAGAAAAGGAGGAAATATTTTTTCTAAAACATAAAGGAGTGAAGCTACCAACAGATTATAGGAATAAAAACAGCAAATCACACATCAGCAAAGATAATTCTAAGTTGGCAGAGAAATGAATTAACTTATCTAATTTAGCGATTTCTAAGGCTGAGATCACTTCATACACTTCTGTGCAGCCAAAAGATTGAGACTGAGGGCTCTTTTCAGGAGGCAATGCCAGGAAACACTAGGTTACATTCTTTGCTCCCTCCGCTTTTCTTTCTCCCTACCTCTCTTTTTCTCTGTCTTTTGGGTTTCTACTCCCAACAGGGACCCGGAGCTGCAGGGGCTCTTTCCTCGGCTGCTGGGCACAAGAGCAGTCCCCTGGGGAAAGCCACAAGGGATGAGCCGAGTGCAGGGCTTGACCTCCCACCTCCTCCCATCTGGCCCCCTCTGAGTTGCCCTGTGATCCTGCTCCTTCAGAGAGGTTTCCCAGGCTAAATAAATAATGCGGATATTGGCCACAGAGCTGCAGAGACGGTGGTAGCCCAGAATTTCTGTCTTTTGGGAATGATGATATTTTGAGACCTGCATTTACGTTGTCCTGGAATGAAACATTTTATTTCACTTCCACACATCTTGAATCATGTTTTTAAAGTTGCACTTCTGGAAGAAGGAAATGTTATCTCAAAATTAAACTATCATAAGACTAGCTTCCCGCAGTTTTCATTTTCTCTCATATTTTCCACTACCACTGCCAGCCTGTATTAGCAAAGAGAAAAAAAAGATGGTTTTTTCAATTAATTGTAATGATTTTAATGGTTTAAATTAATTCAAATAATTTTAACTATTATGTGACATGTGATTTAGAATACTATAACTTATAAATTCTCTTTTTTTTTAACTGAAGTGCAGTTACGGTGCTACTTAATGCAGACTGAAATTTAAGCTGCTTCCAGCCCTTGTTGTAAAAGTTTAAATATGAAGAAAATACACAGAAATAAGAAAAACAAATTATAATAATGTAGTCAATCTTCACAGTACAAATTTTCCACCTGATTTTTTCTCAGACTTCTGCCGTCCTTTTGGTGCTTGTTTTTCAGGAAATGAAGCCCTTTCCAATTACCAAACGACCAGCACCAGAATAATGTAGTCAATCTTCACAGTACAAATTTTCCACCTGATTTTTTCTCAGAAACTTCTGCCGTCCTTTTGGTGCTTGTTTTTCAGGAAATGAAGCCCTTTCCAATTACCAAACGAGCCAGCACCAGTTACACTGGGGGTGTTTCCCCATCAAAAATTGCAAGCTACTATTTCCCCTATCCCTCCTGCCACATACTTTTGACAACACCAATTTACATAAGGGAGGAAAACTGTATCTGATCTGAGTATTGCCTCGAGAAAAGAGAATAAAATGTTGGGTTGTTGCCAGTTCTACTGTCTTGGAACAACCCTTGCTATGAAAGCTCACACCACTATTATTGCTATAAAAAAGTTCTCTTCTTAATATTGTCAAGACCTTTTCTCAAATCTTACTGATTTCAGGCCGGCTGCCTTTTCTTTAGTAACAATGGTTTTTAAATCTCTGCAGGTTTGACCACCTGCAGAAGCTGCGAGTTGTTGAAGCTGGGAAAAATAAAAACAAGTAGACTTTATTTCCCATAATTTAATTCCAAAAATCTCGCACATGTGCTTAATTTAAAGTACGTGTGTATTCTCACTGGAATCAATGGGAATACACAGATGACTAAAGGTAAGCAGATGTGTAAGTCGTAGGATCTGGGTCTGAAATTAAGACAAGCTTCAACAAGTGAAAGCTGCAACAGAAGGGGAAATCAAAGATGACAGAAGCAATAAACAGTAATAATATTGTGGAGTCAACCTAAGACACATGTATAACATGACCATCATCACACCATACTTCAAATTTAAAAAATAAATGTAAAAACGAATTCCCAATCACAAATCATTTTCTCTTCTTAAGGGGAGATACCTAGAGGCGTAGGAGCCTCAGCGTAAGTCCTGAGAATGGAGCCAAATGAGGAGAAAACAGGTTTTCAAGCTGTTGAAAGAGTTTCAAATAGCAAGCTCACTATACAATATAGAAAAAAAACCCTCAAAATGTTACAGACGTGTATCTCCATAGCGAAGATGTTACGAAAGCAAAGAGCAATTGGTTGAGAGATGACAAAAAAATCATGAAAAGGTGAATTTGAATTTGTCTTTTGAAACTGAGGACAAGGAGCAAGCTCCTCTAGTGCTGCAAATGATGAGTCAGAGGGAGGATTCAGTGAAGGGGTGACCCTAACCGTAGTGGTAAGGAAAGAAAATAATCTATGGCATTTGTATTTGAGTGAGCGTTAGATAAGTTAGAGAAGAGAAGGTGACCATCATCAAAGCCAGAGATGATAAGGGCATAGGTGAAGGTCTCAGCTCGCTGAGCAGGAAAGCATTAGTCTCAAGAATACTGTAAAAAAATATGACTGAGGATGAATATAATAAGAAGTCACCAAAACCTTTTCTTTCACTTCGATTGATTTGAAAATTTTTCCTTGCCACTCATCTACTCAGCAGTTTCAATCCACATATAACATATAATCTGAAGGAAAAAAAAAACCCAAAAGGGGAAACAAGAAGTACTGGAAATGTCATTACAGTATTCCCTGATCCACAGCTTCGTTTTGGATGATGATGCTGGCTTGAGTGTTTTACACAAGCATCCCTGGTACCGTGCTGGTATGTCAGAGCCAATGATGTACCTCCCGTTGATTCCTTTATGGCAGAATTCCTTCCCTCAAATGTCTGAGCTCCATATCTCTATGGAGTCATCCCTTTGTTGTTATACACATAGTCAAGATTCAGGAAAATATGCAGGCATTTAGTAGGAAGTAAACACATAGGTGTCAATATTAATTCTAATTATATCCTAATTATATGAATTGTATCTTTGACATTAAGCACCTGTTTAAAGTTATTTTTTTGGCTTAACACCTATGCTTTTAAAACGATACTGAGGATGACAGATGACCTCTAAAGACCATGGGGTGACTGGCTTGTGGGTGGCAACTGCGGGTGGTCTGGAAGGAGAAGGAGATAGAAGCTTAGTAAGATTTTTCAAAGAAAAAACACTTAAAGCTAAATTCTCAGCTCAAATTTATGATGTACATTACCTGTGTCTTGAAAGTTTTATGCTGGCAGAGTCAGGACAATTTCTCATGTCTAGCACTCAGTGGGAGCTCACAGTATAACTTAGAACGGGGCTTTTGTCCTTAATATTCCTTTTGGCGTTCACTTTGGTGCAGAGATGGGGCTGAGTCACAGCTTTTGGAGTCATAGCCACATCAGAAAACCCCTAAAGTTTGAGGGCACTTGGACTGATAGTTTTGGCTCAAATCATCTCTGATCTTCTGTAAACAATTTGGCATCCTTCCTATTTGTACATACTCGGTGAATGATGTGAACCAGGAAAGAAAATAAGTATGCTAAAATAATCCTTTCCCCCCCTGTTGTGTGTGTGAATGAAACTGAGTCCGTCAGAAAGGAGGATATCTGCCAGTATCAGCAGGGAGGTTATTATCTTTGCATATGTTGTTTGCTAAGAAAACCCCTGTTGAGAACTGTTGTGGTGATACGCAGGATTGTGGAAGGCCGCATTTGCACTATACACATTTGCATCCATCTGACTTTTTAATTTCCTGGGTCTCTAAACCCGTGCTACGTGAACAGTATGCCACCCCTAAAGAGGTTAGCTTGAACTGCATTCGGCTTCATCGGGACAGGGTAGTATTCTTCTAACAATAACGCTGCCAAGCAGTTTCCAGCTTGATACACTTATGAACAGGACCGACGTGACATGGTTGCTGCTGATACCAAAAGTCTGGGCTGGACGACTCAGGACTGTCCTTTCAGTCTGCCTCTTTCATGTCCCCGTGTTGCATCCGTCCTCCCTTTCCACAAATCTCCACCTGTAAAAAGAACAAGAAAAACAAAGTGGAGCTCGTGATCAGTGTGTTTTCTAAATTGCCCTGTGTCTTAAATTTAACAGAGGTTAGCAAATGCCCAACAGGTGAGAAAGAGGGAGGGAGTGAGAAGGCATGTATTTGCGTCCATGCCTGTTTATTCACATCTGTTCCCAAACTCCTGCTTTTGATTTCATATCAGCACAAACCACAAGCAACTGCTGAAGGCTAGAGGAGGAGCAGCACGAAATTAGCGCACGTGAGATCAAGATCAGTCCTTAATATGGGACAGAGCAGAAGGATCCACGAACTCACAAGAAACAGCTTGCAAAGGAAGGGGAAAAAAGTCAATAATGACAACATTTTTTTTAAAAGAAAGAGCAGGATCCCAAAATAAAAACCACACCATTGGTGGTCACTAGTGCTGTGCTTAAGCTGTCATCTGTTGAATCTGGCAGTCTGCACGTCATTCAACAGATAAATGCCTTTACCAGAACCCCCTGGACAAGGAGAATATACAGCACACACATTTAAACCAGACTGCTAGGGCTGGGGGAAACTCTGTTGGTGGTCACAGACACCAAAGAATCAGGTATAGGAAATTCTGAGTAAAGCAGACGTACGCTCAGAGGAAAAAATAATGAAAAGCAAACCTTTTTTCCCCTTCTTATCCAACATCTTGGTAATCCAGGTTGATTGCGTGGTAATGTAGCCACTCATAAATTTAAGAATACACATAGATTACATCTGTGTGGCTAAACTGGAAGTGGTCTTTCCTTTCAGGTAGCCACAGAGCCATACAATTTGCTTTGGGAAAGCGGGACATATTTTATGTGCTCTCATCCCAGTTGCTATAAGGAACCACATATGGCTAGAGGTACTGCCTACTCTGCAACCTATTAAACGTGCCACAGCAAAGTGTTTTCAACTGTATGCCATGTGGTGAGTCTCAGCGAAGCAAGAAATGGTGGGATATTTTGCAGATTATTACATGGGCTCAGAAATCCTCAGCCTGTGCAAACATTAAAAAATACTCAAAATATTTGAACTGGAAAACACACTCATTTGCTGTAATGCCTGTGGATTTCTTAAAAAAATACAAGATCTTCTTTTCCAAGTCATCCTCTCAAATGTGAAGTGGGATAATGAAGAAGAATTCTAAACAATTTTATTGTACATGTTTTCATAGGCTATTTACAGCCGTTTCAGTTTATTCATTTATGTACATTTTGTCTCAGTTTTCAAACAAAAACAAACCTTTCCTGGGGGTAGCTTCATCCAAGTTTTGTCTTCTGCTCCATTGTTCTTCGACACACTCCATGGAAACAGGCATATTGCTGGAATATCCTCCTTTCACATCAGCGCTGGCATGAAGTTTCAAGGGCCAGCAATTACGCCTGGGGTTTTTAAAGGGTGTTTGTGGGGCACTTCAGCCCCTGACACCCCAGCGGGAATGCTAAGTTTTGGAATAAACCGACCGAGTGTGTTATTTTTTGAAGACGCTTCTGTGTGACACGGTGCAGCTTGAACACTCTCACTGCTGTGCGTTTGCTGCCATCGCTGTCCCAATGCTCTTTGAGTATATTACCCAGATTTATTACTTAAGTCTCACTTTTTTTCTTTCCCTCTCAACAGGCTATGACTAGGGTTAGCATTTTCTATGTTATCTGCTGCGTACACATGTAAGGGGACAGGAAAACTAACCTTTTTATAGCCAAGGGCAGAAAGTCCTCCACAGACTACTCATTTTTCACAAGATATTTTCCATCACATAATGCAGCAGCAAAGTTATTAAAATGTTACTTCGACAGAATTTTCCAGTTCCTTTTGTTTATTCCTAATCTATATCATCCGGGCCTCCTGCGCTTTTGGGTGAGCAGTCGGTTTGTAGTCCAACACATGAATTATCTTCACATGCCAAAGAAAGCTTAGGAATTGCCCAGTCTATTTCAAAACCTAGAAAAAGTAGGAGGTTGTATCTGGCAGCAGCAATATGCATTAAACATTCTGAAAGAAAGCTTTGTTATTAAGGAGAGGCAACCCATTTGGATCAAGCGGGACCAACATAAATCTTCATTCAGGGCTTAAAGCATACCAGGAACTATTCTGAAATTAAATAATCTTTTGTCTGTCTTCTTTTTCTTTTCCCCCATAAACATTTTTTTCCATACCTCCTAGGTCTCTGCACTTCTAGATTTTAGCCTCTAATGAAATAAAAGACCTCTCTGATTATCCTTTGGACTGTATGTATTGAATAAAGCAGAATCAAATGAAAACCCATTTTAGTTACGCATGCGATTGTTCCTAAAAACACTGCACACTTCGAGAGTTACTTTGGGTTGACTTTCCTGAAGCGGACAACCTCTACGCCTCTGCAGGCAAAGGCTGCGGAACAATTTCTGTTCTTGCTACACTAATTTATAGAACTTGAGGCCATTAGCATTTCTCAGATTGCCTGCATACAGAACTGAGTCACCTTCCCTCTGTCAAATGGCACGCACACGATTACAAAGCATAATAATGAGTCAGACCAGACCTGACTGAACCTTCTTCGAGACATGAAAAGAATTCGTGTAATCGTTCCCCTTGTTTTTCCACTTCTGTTTACATTCATTCTTTTCTCTCTTTGCCGTACAGGAGGTTTGGATGCTGTGTTGGAAAGCTTAGCCCTACCACGTATTGTTGAAAACTCTCTGGCTAGTTTTGCAAGAAGCTGCCCATCACAAAGTGTTCCTCCCAGAGAGGAGTGATGCAATGCTTTCAAAGAAAGCTCTTGCTCCCAGAGGAGAAAACATAAACAATCCAGATGAACGTGTCAGAGAGCTGCCAATTCTTCTGATCCAACCTAGAGTCCCCCAGTATTTTGGTGGTGGTGTTAAGGTCCAGCCCTTAGAATCATGTATGATGTGGGAAACTCAGTTTTCATTTATTTATAAATAATTCACTTCTAACCCTTGGGACCACAGAGAAAAAAAAAATTAAAACAAGGACTAGAGTAGCACAGCAAAGGGGCAAACAAAATCCTCCCGCAAATTCTTAACAGTTGCATGATTTTTGGACAGTGCAACTTATTAAGGAGTTTCTGACTCACGATCTTGAACTACTTAGTGGTGGCAATGTGCGTGATACATCGATTCCCCCAGATAAAGCAAGCACCCTACATGTGCTCAGCCAGGCTTGGGGAGAGCAAGACGCCCTCCCGCAGCCCCACGCTGGGGAGGGAGTTGTGGCTGGCTGATGCTGCTCGTGCCACATGGCTGAGTAACCTACCCCTGCAGATGATGCATTAACAGAGGGAAGCTCTGCTTAGGGAGGTAGGCTTTGGGGTTCTCTTCTCTCTTCTCTTCTCTTCTCTTCTCTTCTCTTCTCTTCTCTTCTCTTCTCTTCTCTTCTCTTCTCTTCTCTCTCTTCTCTTTCTCTTCTCTTCTCTTCTCTTCTCTTCTCTTCTCTTCTCTTCTCTTCTCTTCTCTTCTCTTCTCTTCTCTTCCTCTTCTCTTCTCTTCTCTTCTCTTCCTCTTCTCTTCTCTTCTCTTCTCTTCCTCTTCTCTTCTCTTCTCTTCTCTTCCTCTTCTCTTCTCTTCTCTTCTCTTCTCTTCTCTTCTCTTCTCTTCTCTTCTCTTCTCTTCTCTTCTCTTCCTCTTCTCTTCTCTTCTCTTCTCTTCCTCTTCTCTTCTCTTCTCTTCTCTTCCCTTTTCTTCCCTTCCCTTCTCTTCTCTTCTTTTCTCCTCTCCTCTTT
>NW_008794431.1:2027983-2080406 GCF_000699145.1 Aptenodytes forsteri | reverse complement strand
TCTCCTCTCCTCTCCTCTCCTTTTCCTTTTCCTTTTCCTTTTCCTTTTCTTTCAGGGGCAGAATGTGAATAGCAGCAGTGCCAAAAAAGAAAAAAATAATTAAAAATCCTTTGCCTCTTCTTCCAGCTGTATCAGTTTGGTCCAACGAATGCCAGTACTCCTCTGGGGAAGCCCTTAGACTGTGGCAGCACAACCACACTACCAGCAACAGGCTATAGATGGTGAATAAAGAATTCTCCTGCCCAAAGGGTTGATCCTGAAAATATTTCAGGTGGTAATCTGTTGTTCTGTTGGCTGCATGGAGAGGAAGGATGAGGCAGGGAAGAGAAGCATGAATTTGGAGATGGTGCCTCACATCTGCCTAAGAATCTGAAATCTATGGAATATTTGGAACCTCTGTGTTTGCAAGGCTCTGGAACGTGGTTAAAATAATATGCGCATTAAAAAATAAAAATCCTGCTCAAGCGTTTGACTGAATGTACCTTCACTGAGCTGAGGCCAGCTGGGAATTTCCTTAAGCCCTAGAATGAGTGAGGTTTCTGATGCAGATAGCCCACAGTGGAGCAACAATGTTACATGGATTTTATGAGTTTCAATAACTCTGCTTTAATCAGAAAATTAGAAGTAACCAAGAAACCCCCCAAAGGCCTGATTTGCTACTCTATCAAACCAGTACAACACCAGAGTAATATCATGATTTTCGATGGAGTTATGCTGGCATAAAATTGATGTCAGAGGTGGGTGAATCAAGCCCCAAGACAGCTGTGAATTATTTTCTTTCTATCTGACATTTTAATGTTCAACTGAAAAAACATGGTGGAGTTGGGAATGAATCCCAAATGCAGTCAACCTGAAAGGCTTGATAGAGAAAGATGTGGTTTTAGTGCTAGTTTAATCATTCAGATACACAGCATATAAGTAGTCTTAACAGAAAGCACCACCTAAACAGCTTGGCTCCCACAGTTCTTAATAAATTAGCAACCTGCATTTGTGCACTGACGTTAATAAAACTTTGTAGGGTATTAAAATGGACAAATCCAAATGTTTGGATAAGATTTACAGATTATTATTTCATTTTTCTGAACACAAAGCTAAAATATTTACCCTCTGGTATTAGGAATAATTTTGTAAACTGTAACGTAAGCAAATAACTTAGCGGTACTTCTTCTGTGTTATGTATCTACAAGAAAATACATAATTGTATTAAATCAAAGAATGCTATGATAATTAAAAACAAGAAAGAATAGCCTTTACAGTGCAATAAGATTTTAACTTAAGCGAGCCAGTTCAGTTTTGCACCATTTGAAAAATCCCAGTACTGTAATGTTTACTAACCAGTTTTGCACCATTTGAAAAATCCCAGTATTGTAATGTTTACTAAATATTTGCAAAATTACATGAAATTGCTTAAAAATGGAAATCTGCTAAATAAGCAGAAAGAAAACATCTGTAAGTAGTATAACATCTGAACATAAAAATATTAACCAGGAGACAAACGTTGCCAAACATATACATAATTATTGTACTTCATTAGACCCAAGTCTGATGAATCTCAGTTAAACTTGCAAATACATTGGAGATTCAATCCACTCTCGCACCACTTTTACATCAAGGGAATCCTATTAACTGGAGGTCGGTGGAGACCTTCTGTTGGTGTATGAGAAAGGGGAAATCAGGCACTCGGCTTATAGTTTGCCAGGAGAGACATAACCACTTATGATTTCAGTGTCTTAAGTAGAATTAATACAAAAACCCCAAAGTGCAATTTTTACCGCCAGGAAGTGTACAACTCAAGCATGCAAAATGAAGCAATATGGTATTTTAGTGCCAAAGTAAGTTCACTTAAATTTCTGAAAAACTATGGTTTGCCAACTCAATGTCTTCTGCGTACAACCAGGCAGTAATGCGGGATAAACATGGGAAGGTAAATGGCCAGCTTCCTGTACAAATACTTGACTTCATCTTAAATATTCAGCCGAAATCCCCTTACAGCCTGAATTCAAAACTGAATCTATTACTTTTTTTGCTCCATACTTACACGGGGCTTTAGCATTTGTGCAACAGTTGGTATCACAGAAGGAGTTGAAGTCAGAACTGGTCTTCAATGAGCATCAACATGTCTTAGGGAAGTCCAAAATGGTAGGACTTATGGTCTTTTTCTGTTCCATACCACTGTTACAAGAGTTCAAGCTCTTCTTAATTTAGGTTTGGGTACTTATTTAGAGCCACATTCATGTACCAGTGTACACTTTACAAGACGTTTTTCCTAGAGTAGTCCAAAAGCCACCTGAGGTCCCAAACGCCTTGTATGTGACGCACAAAGGAAGTTCTGTTCCATATTACGTTTACTGAACCATACAGATAAGTACATCACCGACACATTTTGGTGCTTTGTCCCCAGCTCAGAGTCTCACACATTAAGTAGCTCTCTGGGAAGAAAACTTGGGATTACCTGCCAAACTCTTAGTTTTGGCCTGTGCTGTTCATGTATTTCACAGATCAGTTAGTAATTTCTCTAAGCTGCAGGTCTTCCACTAAATTGCCATCGTACATACATCGGTAAGAAGAGAGACCAGCCAAGCAGGATTAAAAAGACAAGCTCAGATCTCAGTCTTGTTAATCCCAATATTTCTATGGCACTCTCCCTCACCCCCTTGGTCTTTGCCTCTGCTGCCTCCCATCCCACCACACATACCAGCCATGAAGAATCTGGCTCCTAGTCTAGAGCAGACCTCCAAGGGTCAGGAGAGACCGGTTCACCTCAGGAAGAAAAATAAATCCACTCAGTTTGTAACTATGCGGCACACTTCCAAGAAGAAATTCATGCTCACATAACTGACCACCTCACAGACTCACAATGCTCAGCAGTTTTCAAGATGTCGCCACCAGGAGAGTCAGTCAGATGATTACCTATCGCTGCTACCAGCGCTGGGAAAAAAAAGCAAAGAGCTGAAAAGCCCTCAGGAAATGTCCAGCTAGAAAAGCCACATGCAGAAAAAACAACATGCCCTTACTAACAGTTAATTGGACAGGATAATGGGAAGTGTATAACACTGGTTGCATGTAGTTGACTCTGGAAAGAGGAGAAAAAGTACTCTACCTTAAAAATATCACATGAATCACAAAAACAAGTTTTGAGGAACTTTGCTGCAGCAATTTTGGCAGCACATCACTGAGTGAAAATGTGCTTCCCTCTCTTTGTAGTAATTTTGCTGGGGAAGAACTAGAAGCAAGAACTTGCAGGCAGGAAAACAAGGGCAAGACTGAGCTGCAATCTTTTCAAAATTCTAAGGGAAAAGTTACTTAAAGACAAAGCAGAAGGGTTGCTTTATATATATTCCTAAACTCTCTTTAGAGCTAGGCAACAAACTTGCTTGAAGAAATGAAGCAATGCAGGATAAGAAATTGCAGGAACAGAATAACGATTCTACCAAACAGATCATGCACTAGGATGTGTCTCTAGGATGTCTTTTCTGCTGGTGTTTTTATGTGCAAGATATAGTCCAAAATGAGTGGGGAGGGCAGCATTTAAAAGAGAGAGAAAGGAAGGGGGAAGAATAAAAATTCTACATTACCTAATAATGTCAATAAACAATTGATTCATGTTGAAATATATTCGGCAACATTTCAGCTATAATACTACAGCTATGTAGAAAGAAGACTATCATATCTACAGAAGAGATGTTAAAATTTTTTATCAACTCTTTCAGAAACCACCACATCTGCCTTCTTACAATGGATACCCCTATAGTTCTTATTAAAAAAAAAAGCCTTGCTCGACTGATAATAAACTGTAAATTGCTTTATCTTACTTTCGTCAGCAAAGAATAAGAATGAATGTTTCATTCTCTGACGAGTGATGTTTACAATCAACTGTACCGTTTTCGTGACCGCAATCGCAGTATCTTGTGGAAAAAGGCCTTTAGTACAAGTTTCAGTGCCACAGGAAGCAATGTCTCGTTCTTAATCTAGTTGTCACTGAGCGGATCATTTTCAAAATGTCCATGTTCATTTCCTTGATTTAGTCATTTACCCCACTGGTTAAATTAATTACTTCTCCAGTTACACAACTTGGGTGCGTATATTGTGAAGGAAGTTATATTTGACTTTTTTAGAACATCCTTTACGTCCTTTGTTCGGGTGACATTTCAAAGAAAGCAGGGGATCAAAGATATTTGAACTTTCTTTTCCTTAATCACCTGCCAAATTCTACAGCTTTCCTTTCTGTTCTCTGTGCTTTCTTCAAAAACAATACGATGAACCAACATGTCATATCTCTGCAGACACCTGACCCGTATAGACAGAATGATGCTACCAAGTTTTGCTATGCCCAGTTCACCATCACTATTACCTGAACACAGAAAGCTGTTGGCTGGTGAAAGGAAACCACTCTTTGCCTGCTTTTTGTGCTTTAGTGTCCAAAAAGGAAAGAAATGTTCCTTTTACAGCCTTATGAGCCATTAAACACATACGCCTTGATTAATGTATATATGCTAAGTGGTTCATGTTTTTGGAACAGATTGAGGAGGCGGCCAACTAGTCCTGTCGAGCCAGATACCTAAATTGGAAACAAAATCTCTTTTAACAATTTCAATCCATAGGTCTTTCATTACAAAAAGATTTTTCATTTTGTCCAGAAAACTCATGTTCAGTCCTCTGGAAACCATTTCCCATGCTTCAGAATTGTTTACAGTAAATAAATCATATGCTGGATGAACAGAGAACCCATGTTAAGTTTTAGCTTGAGTCTAAGCTTGAGAGTTTACCAAGAGATTCAGCTAACTTTTTTTTATTTTTCTTCATTGCTGCCCAAGACCAATTGAGAGAAATCAAGTCTCCAGCAAAGACGTGAGGGTTAACTTTACTCTGTTACATGAGGAATCCTCCCCAAAAGACTAGTTAAGAATCAGCAGAACACTTAATCAATTATACAGGAGACACAAGACCTCAAGTTTTTTTTACTTCAGCTCTAATTCAGCAAGGGATGTTTCTTATCCTCCTAATTTCAAGTATCCTTGCATATGATTTTCAGTACTGTTAATAGTATTACTTCAATAATATGTTGACAGAGACTTTTCTCACAGCACCATACGATACATACATATGATGCTGAATGAAATATTTTTCTCAGTATTACAACCCTTCCTCCCCAAGAGCTTTTATACCTTGTCCAATAACAACATGAAGACCTCTCATGAAGAATACTTTGATGAGTCCCCTGTGTCTAGAGTTTATTGAGCATAGTTTAGCTGAACTGGCAGTAAGTATTCATGAAAACGATATGCTTATGGCACGTGTAATTGTGATAACAATTACCCCCCGTTACCAATTTCTTCCAATTTAGTAGGATCAGTTGCTTTTGGAACTTGGCAGCTCTTCATATTGCTGAATTTTTCAGTTATTGAAGTTGCACAAATTTGCCATGGATTCATCACCAGGTCAATGAGAAAATACACTGGAGATAGTATAAAATATGTATTAACTCAAAAAAAAAGAAAAAGAAAAATTCTAACTATCTATTAACTTTATCGGGATCTACTTTGACTTTCAATATTCAGTCATTTTTAAAATTTCAAATGTTGAGTTATTGAAATTTTCAACATTAGCTAGACTACTAAATTAAACTTCCATTCCACACAATAAAATTGAAGCAACATTTTTGAAATTCCAAAATAAAGTCTAATATACATTATCAAAAGCTAAAAAGCAGTAAAGTTGATTTTCTTTCAATCATTGTAAACCTAGATTGAAATTAAATACAGTCTGTATTTTTATTTAATTTTATATTATTTTGCACATACGTAAATTCAGGTTTTTCTTCTTTTTGCTGTTACTATGTTATCACTATCTAATATGAAAGTTAGTAGCTGTTCTACAAAAGGTAAATATAATTTCTTTTGACATAGAATCCACAATCTGTTGTTTATTTAAAGGCTTTTTCAGTATTGAGGGCTTATTTGTCTCAGATTATTGAGGGCTGATTTGTCTCAGATATTACCTTGCTTCTTGGATTTTTTGAGTCTTAAGCATGACCATCATGAAACATCACCAAATACATTTAAATATTTCTTGACTTTTCCGTGAGGCGTGGGCAGGTCTCTAACCTACTACCTCAAACTCTTCTCCAATGATTTTCTTGGATAGTTTTCCTTCTCTTGCTCTTCTTTTTTTTCATTGTCTTTTTAAAATCTTGGGAAAATGAGCAGCATGCACTTACCAAGAACTCATACACTGCCCATTTGAAGCATATGTATTATCTCTTATTTTTTGTTCTATGAAAAAGCCAACTGATCATTACAGTATGGTTTGGGGATCTAGTAACCTTCTAATGACAAATCTGAGGAAAGACCGAAATGACTTAGTGGAGGAGGGTGTATATACTTCATTCAGAAAGGCTTTGAGAGTAATTTTTTGCAACATGCGTCATGTGACACCTGCGCAGTCTTCACATAGTCTCAATCCCTTGTCGTGCTCTTGTGTCTGCTCTTCTAACGTGTGTATCGAGCGGCTTCATGCCTCAGTAAATGGCAAGGCTGCCCAGAAGGACATGAGGTTTTTCTGTCTTTTGTTCAATCTGGTTTTGTAGCGAGGAAATTCTGTATAAAGCAAACTGCCTTTTAACCCTAAGTACGATTCTGGTTTAGGAGGCTGGAAGCTGGAAAAAAACATGCCCATTAGTCACTTGGGAGTGGTAGGAAATGAGACACACTCGGCTACTACATATAGTGTTGTATTTTAAGGATCTGCAGCTATTTGTTTTAAGACATCATAATCACTAGCTAATGGCATAGAAACAGTACTGAATACAAAAAAACCCACAACCAAACATAGGCATTAGATTTGGACTAAACCCACCTGTCAGGGAAGGGATGCAACTTTCTCTAACTTGCACATCCAAGCAATAAACTGGCGTTTTCAGCTTTGTACATCCAGCATGACCAGGTTTATGCATTTGCCTCTGACAGGCTCTCGCCTCTTTCAAAGTGTGCAGATGAGCACAGAGGAGTTTGTGCCAGGATGCTGCTGTTCATTCTGCATTAGAGTAAGACAAAGTTCTGAAAATAATGAGAGATCGATAATTTCCAGAAGGCTTCCAAAAGGATTGTGTTATAGCTAAAGTAACCACGGGCTAGGGCAGGAGGGTGCTGTGTGTAGCACCAAACCAACAGCTAGGTTATTATCATAACTTCCTGCTGTATTTTTGTATGAAATGAGCTTCTCTAGTACACTAACAAAATCAGAAAGAATTTAAATGCCCAAATGGGATTTGGCACCTAAGACCAGCACTGAAATCACAAAATACCTGCTCAGGTGCTGCACCTGACTTGCCCAGCACCTACTTTCTGAATGTAAACTTCATTAGGTGCCTTTGGGACCTAAAGTTACATCTGGGTACATCCCCTTTTTGAGCTTTGATCCCCTTGATCATGCCTAAATTCAGTCCAGCAATTTAATTTTCCTGGTTAATTCCCCTCTAGGGCCTGATGCAGAGGGCTTTTGCAGAGGAAGACCAGTGTGCTCCAAAAGAGTTAGGGTCCATTTCCTTACAAAGAGCTATACTTTCCTTTAAAATACAGAGAAGGAACAGGCATTAGTTATTCTGTGTATGCATTAGCCATCAAAGCACTTTCTGCTACCTGGAAGACCTAGTTCCTGTTTCCTTAATAGTTTGAGGGGTTTCAAATCTATGTTGCTCATCTTCTTAGAAAGTACTTTATTCACATTCACCTGATCAAGATCATCTACCAGAGAAAGGAGAGAAAGGTAGTGAGGTGATTTTTGTAGTGCACTGTCGTAAGATGATCATTTAAGAGAGAGCCTGGTTCTATTTCCTGAAAGAATTTATTTTTGTTTTAATAGAGAAAGAGCAAGACGCTTTCATCCAGGTGAAGCTACTGGACTATAATTCCCTAGCAAAAAAAAGTGCTTTCCCATAGTGCCATGTGCACACAGTGCAAGGCTTTAAGACAGAGTTCTCCTACCGTCTCCTTAGTGTTCCCAAGAGTCACAACAGGTAATCCCTCACGCAGGATGCTGGCTCAAGGGTCTCATTCTTGAGTGCATAACTAACTTTGTTAATTATGCCTGAAAGCTACAATACCTAACGCAGAGTTGCCATTTTCAGGAGAGAGAACAGTACCTAAAATTTTAGCACTGTGATACTCATCATTCTGATGGCCAAAAACCTGAATTTAGAATCCCTGACTTGCTATTATTGTGTCCAAATCAGTAAGCAGATGGGAAAATCTAAAACGTAGCCTGACTTTACTAATTAGGGCACAATAACAGCAAGTTATGGTACATGTTTTCTTTTCCCCGCTGTAGAAACTCTAATCCTGCCCTGACATCCAGAGCAATGCCAAAGAGGTCAGCATAAACCTTGCCACTTCTGAGCTGTTGGTTGTATCTCTACTTGTGTCTGGGGATCCGTATAACCCATTTCCCCATATTTTGTGCACATTTAGAACGGACAGTATGCAACTTTGAGCAGGAATTAGATATTCATTGCAGTAGAGGGCAGTAGTATTCATTCAGAAGCCAGACAGAGCTGTGTACGGTACATATAAATACCAATGCAGTTGTCAGACAATTTACGCAAAACGGAGTGATGTGAAGGACAAATAGTTCTTCCTTGGAAATTAATTGTATTTTTAATACCTTGATCAGAGTTCATAATGAACTCACATCACACTTTTTACAGCTAGAGATAGGTAATCAGATTGTGTAATCCCAGTATTAAAATCATCCTACACATGTTAAAAACGGTAATCTCTTAGGAAATCAGGCCAAATTTATGAGTGAACAGAGACTGCAACCACTTGTGTTTCATGCAACAATATGTGTAATTCAAAAATCTGCAGTATTGAACTTGGGGCCATCCCTACCCCATTAAAAATAAAAGTCTCCTCCAAGCCAGTGGAAACTGGCAATCTTCACCGAGTAGCAACAGCTTACAGAAATATATCTCCATTTGTAATCATTTCATTGTATGGATGATGACATTTGGAAACATCTGGATCTGATGATGTCCACGGGAGATTCCAAAATGGTAGTGTCTAAATGTGATGATACAATAAATACAAGATGTTTTATTTTAGATTGAAATAGCAGAATAAAGACAAGGGCAGATTTAGATAAAGCATTCAAGTATGGGACTTCAGGTGGCAGCGTGTACGCCTCTTAACTCTTGAAAACACCTCCAGCAACAGCCACCTTCTGTGATCTCAGAGCAGCCCTGCAGCTGCTCTCCAGCCAAAATTCTTAACAGGCTTGTGCTCACCAAACTATGTGGCCGTAATTCAAACCATTCTCTGCTCAACATAATTAAGAACCAATCTCTGAGTCCAGAACAATAGTCTGCTCAAGCACTAGCACATGGGAGCAAAATGAGACTTTATGTCTTGGCTCATGTTCGCTTTCATCCTTTTTTTTTTTTTCTCTTCCAAACAAAACCTTAGCTTCCCCTCTCCTCCCTGCAGCACATCCGCGGGCGGTTTTCAGGTTACCATAGACTCCTTCAGACTTTCTTCGCCACAGAAATGGAGCCACAAAATTACCCCAAATGTATTGTCGCGCACGAGCGCTAAAGCAATAAATTTAGGATCTCTGACTTAGAGATTGCTCACTTGGAGATCTAACGGTGAGACACTGAAAACCGACGGGGCACTGCTATTTCTGGTCCACTGCAGCTACTTTTGGTGTGGAACAAGAGGGGACATGGTGGGCTTTACACAAACTTTGCTGTTGCTTAAATCCCTGATGACTCAAGAACTACTTTATGCCTCAGCCTGACCAAGGGCAGCCTCAGGGACATCTCTGACAGCCAAGAATAGCTCGTATGGAGCAGCCCTAGGCGATTTCTGGTTTCCCACTACATTCCCTGCTCTACCACGCGAAGGCTGAGACGGCTGAGAGAAATAAAACCGGTTTTATGACACAGTTTTCCTCTGTCAGGCAAATTTCCTGCTAGACTGGGCGGGCGCTGCTCGGCTTTGCAGCCGGGAGGTTTCCAGCGGCCAGAGGAATGCTTGCTCTCCTTCGGGAGCGGGTCTTCCTCGTCCCTGAGGTGTGTGACACCATTAACCACGTCTGCACCAAGTCTTCTGTCGTGGGTTATGTACAACCACTGCTAATGAGTCACACCTTCAACATAGGTTGAAGGTTTAAATGAAGAAATATAGTGATGAAGAAAACAATTAACACGGACAAAAGTGTAAGACTTTCTGGGCCACAAGCAGAAAGAAGAGCCACCCTGTAGTGGAAAACAAGCAGAAACGAGCTCCTCTTCTTATGAGCACTGGGCTTTTTAAAAAGGACTTTTCCCACTTCAAGCTACTGACAAAGATATAAACCCAGGAAATATTTTGTGTTTTGCAAAACAAAGTCCTGCAAAGGAGGCCAGGGAAGGAACATAAAATATATTTTGAAGATCTGAAATCAAAACCATGTGGAGACTCGTGAAAAAATACAGCAGATAGGGGTTAACGAAGAGGAAATCTCAGCAAGCTTCGTGTCATACTTTTTCGTTATTTATTCCTTACAAATGAAACAGTGTCCTTCCTCATGGAAAGGGCACCGCTAGTCTCCATAGGTCTGGAATTTGCACAAATTAGAGGGATCAGCTGAAAATCTAAACAGCCAGTGAGGGGGCCTTTGCTGCTAATGATGGCTCCAGTGTCCCAAGAAATGTAAGGGGTATGCAGCTCAGGTGGAGTCCCATGGGACTGTCTCCTTAAAGGTGACTACCCAGCTGAAATGCCTGAGGTTTTGGGGGTGGGAGGGGAAGGGGGGGAATTTTGCTCCGCTGCTGGCTGCCTTGGTCTCTGGTATACTTCCCCTGTAAGGACCGTGGGACTGTAAAATCCCTCCAAACTCAGTGAAAGAAGGATATTGCTGCTAACTTGCTTAACCTGGCACATTTTGTGAGTGGGAAGGGAAGAAGCACCAGAAGAGCTCCTCAGCATGCTCCAGCCAGGCATGCTATGGGGACCACAATTTGGAGGAGCCAAAAAAATTGTTCTTCCAGTTCAAAACCCTTTACCCTCACCATGGGGCACTGCTCATATTAGCTTTCTCTCTAACTCCAGCTAATTACATTAGCATTATTGAAACACAAAAGCATAATATGTAGATTAAGGTTCAGCAGGGCCCCTAATTAACCCTTGCTATCATTGAATTAGAAGCTTCTGAGATTGTCCTTGTAAGACATACCCACTGAAGTTAAGTAGTACCCATGCCTGATTACTTAGCTATTCAAAAATATGTGCGCAGTTTATGTCACCTTTCCATGGATGGCTCAGAAGGAACTGGAGCCATCCACTTAGCAGTCCATGGCTCATTTCTACTCGGGAAGCAAGGATTTGCTGCCAGGAGTGTTTTTAGGAGCTTAGACACTATTGTCATTTCATTAAAATTGTACCTAGACTTCCCAGCTGCTCTGCGGTGTATAATGGGATGTGCACGCTGCTCACTTCTCCGCACAGCCTGGCGCTTCTGCATATGGCTCGGCAGGCAAAAGGAAGGAGAAAGTCACCACTGTTAATGTTAGTCTCATTTTCCTATTGGAACCAGAACTATTTCTCCTTAAAGTTAACATTTGTCTGCTGAAGGTATCCATACTACTTGTGCGCCACAGTAAAGAACAGCATTTCAAAGTCCAGAGCCATCAGGCCGGCTTTTTCCTTGTTTCGGACCATGAAATCAATGGGTGATAATTGCCTAATGCTTCTGTGCATTTGAGCCAGAGGAACTACGTTCAAATACTTCTTAGGTCTTAGAGCACAGAGCTCTTTGCTCACAGGTCCCCTTTTGCCTTCAGAATACATGCCTTACAGAAATCTATCATTCTCCCCCTTCTTTCCTTCAGAATCTTAATCTTAAACATCATGTGTTTGCCCCAGATTCCACACTATTATATATGTTTTTGCACAGATGGTCTGAGTGACAAAGCTAGCGTATGACATCAGAGTTTATCCTACAACAATTCGTCTTTCTGCATTAACCGTGTGATAAACTGTGGAAGAAAGAGGGGCCTCCTTTCCAGTTCTCTTATCTATGGACTCTCGTAAATATTATCAGGAAACTGGTGACCCACTTCCTTCAGTTTCCCATGATAACTTTATTGGATTTGTTTAAACAAACTTGCATCCCAGTCCTCCGATACACTAATGTATTTGTTGTAGAATCACTGCAGCTGTTGGTAAATCATATATTTTACAAGACCTCTATCAAACGATTAAGGTCAGATTTGGCTCTGTGTCCCTGTCAGACTGAACAATGGTCACACTGCCATGTTAATGAATAAGGGCAAAATTCGGAGTAGGGAACGGAGGTCTTGTGTGTAGGTTTGCAACAGGAGGGAAAAGAAAGAGAGAAATGACAAGAAGAGTTTCATTAACACACACCTAGGTTTGGCCAGACTGGGGTTATACTTGTTTTTACCAACATACAAAGAAGCGGTCTCTTTTCTGTTGTCTTAACTTATATCCCCAGCCACACCTCTTTTATTTGAGGCAGGTTGCTTTATGCTCCTGCATTTTGATCAAAAATCAAGCTGTTTAAATTAGTATACATGATACTGCTTAAGCGCTCCAGGTGAATACACTGGCTTAAATATATTTCAAATATTCACTATTTATGTCAGTTGTTTTCCACTGCAGATCTCAAAACTTTAAAGAGCTGTGAATCTAAATGGTATGTCTCATGCTCTTTAGCAAACAAGTCCCCTACTGCATTAAGTACTTTCCATATTTGATGACCCTTTTTGCTCCAAACCTGCAATCTGGCCCACCCCAAATGCTCTCGGCTCTTTGCTGAAAGAGGAATGTTTAACACTGTAGACTGTGGAAGTGCACATTGCCTTCCTCAGGCTGCTAGCACTCAGCCACTGTTCTCCCTTGTTTCATGCTTGCCCTAGGAAGCTAGGTTGGTTTTTTGGGGAGGGGGCGCACCATGCACCAAGCTCTAACAAAATTATCAGTTTCAGGCTTTGAAACCATGCTCTTATTTCTCAGTCATCTAAAACCAGGAGGAGTATGCTGTGAGGAGTGTGGAAAAACCTGTTGAACATCCTCACCTAAAGAAAAAAGCTGGCCTCGCAGTACCCTGGCTGGGACAGTATCCATACTCGTAATGTCGGGAATCACAGGTCAGCCGAGGATGCTGCTGCAGGGCTCTGGGAAGGATGGGCAGCAGCTTTATGTGCCGGGTACAGAGTGTACCAAAAGCCTCCATCCCGGATGGGGAGAGATCTGCTATCCCTTACTGGCCCCACTGATAAGCCTAGGAGAAGGGATTTCTGCTTTTCTCTTTTCCTGGTCCAATGCAATCTCAACACACTGTTGTTTGAAGGTGAAAGTCACCAATCCTGCCCCTCCTTTCCTTTTTCCTCCCCAGACTCCAGAGGCTGTTTTTCCCTTGCTGCTGTTATCAGTTCCCAGGCTCCACCCTCCTGAGATGGAGGGACACTTTTCTTAGAGAACCTTTTCAATAGGAAAAGTCCCTCGTGGCTCCCCATGACTCACAGGCTATGCCTCCTTGGTGCTGAGGCCTGGGGTCTCCAGTGAAGGGAGGTGGAAGTATGCTATTCCAGAATGCAGCTCCTTTTACAGCCCGTGCTTTCCCTCCTCTGATACTGATCAGTCCCGCTTAAGTTACTTGTGTGACATTTCCCCAGAGAAAGCAGCCATGCTTCTATCCCATGTGATTTGCTAAATAATATGAAATATGTTAAAAAAGAAAACGCTGCAAATACCTGAAAAGCCTTTGCCGGGGCATTCCTGACCTAAACGGTTTCATTGGAAGTGGATCATGTTAATGAAGCAATAAATGGAAACTTAAAGAAAACAAGAAATTTGGAAAAAGCAAACACTGAATATGAATTAGCTGGCAGTTAAGTAAAAGTTATGTTTCTTTTATACTCGCAGGCAGTTTTAATTCCAATTTTGGGCACTTAGTCAAATACTAAATCTAGGTACCCCGTCAACCTCCTTTTGAAAATTCTGGCTAATTTACAGTTTCTGACTGAACATTTTGTAAATAATATATGCTGACTTATTTTTATAAAGTTGTCGAAAGCTAATGCCTGCATCTCTCTTGGTATTCGGTGTGGAAACTGAGAAGAGGGAGGAGTGGTGAAATGAGTACAGAAAACAAAAATTCACAAACGCAACGCCCTTCCTCTCAAGACAACAACTGAAAGTGGAGAGCCCTTTTTCACTATCTTAACTCGGGAGCGAGGAAGTATTCAGATAGCTGTAATTTTCCACAGAAATTGAGCTCAGACCTTTCCCAGGGTGATGAGAGCTGCAATCACAGCCTCGGCTTTTCAGGAAACTCCAGGACTAATGGTCAGTAACGGCTTCTTCTGCTGAGATTTATTTCTCCGTGGGACTTGGCTGGATGGTGCTGGAGATGAGGCTGTTGGTTTTACTCCCACCGCCCTCTCACGTGTGCAGCGATGCAGCACCTCCCTCCCTGGGGCAGGAGGGAAAGGAGGGGGGAGGCAGGCAATGGGAGAAGGCATAGTCTGTGCTCCTCAGCTAAAACTGGTCACTTCTTCCTGTACAAGTGAACGGGATATCTTGCCCAACGTTGGTTTAGAACATACGCTCCCTGCCAACACCGTAAGCTATGAAAAAGGACAATGGCTGAAACCTGTGAGGCTCTGATTTTTATTTTATTGGTTGTGTGTGCTGTACACCTGCAGCATAATATAACTTTTTACTGGAGATGGAATGCATCCATATGAATTCCCGCAAACAGAGTAGCATATAACAAAAATAACACTCTCCTGGGCTTTTGCCAAAATAATTGGAAATCTCAATTTATAAGAGTTTTAAAAACCAGTACCAGCTGGAAGCTACTGTTTGTAGGGGATTCATTTTGGTTATGGTAGCATATAATTACATTTTTTTTAAGGCGATAGCAAACACTAGTTTCAAGCTGAAATCCAATAAGATAAAACAACCTTGCACCAAAATACCTGTTTCTACAGTATCTTGTGAAGAAAGCTAACTGCTCCTACACAGAGTTTCCTAGGCTGTTTCAAACTTAAATGAAACTTTAACTCTTGTCTGTCAATGCCGATGGCAGAGATTAATATTCTGTACAGAAGGAAATTTGCATAAAGAAAATATTGTCCTAAGATCACTGGATACTCCTCTTGAGCTCCAGAAACAAAAAAGTGTGAAACCAAGAAATTAAGAACTAAGAGTATGGGATGTAGCATAAAATGACGCATCAGCATTTTTCAGAGACAGCTCCTTACCCTTTGCCAGGTTGACTCTCCTCTCTGCTGCGTGAGTCATTTGGTCCTGACCCCCCGCCAGCGCTGAGAATACATGTGAGGAACTGCGGTATCAAGTGAAACCACTGTCTGGATGGCCAGCACAAAACCCTCAGCAGGCTTATGTCTGGTTCGCCTTTCATCATTTTAGTCAGCACCTTTGGAGGTAGCGGTGCAGCAAGAACAAAGGCCTCTGAATCCGCCCAGAAATCTGTCCTTGAAGGGGTCCTCAAGAAAGACTACCAACAAAACAGGCCAGCTCTGCGCTTCATTACCGGCAATACAGTAGGAGAAAATCATCGAGGTCATCATCTGTATAGAATATCCTGGGAGATGTCTGAAATAATGCCTAGTTTTCTCCAGAGTCAGTGATTCTGAGATGCCACGAGAACGAGCAAACTGTGTGAGTGCATTTCGCTCCCCTCTGGCCTGAGAGCGACCGATGAGATCAGCAAAAACAAAAGTATTTTGAAATGAATGAGAAGTACTTAGGAATGAATGCAGTAAATGTAAAATCAGTTTGGTGAAGGGGCTATGAAAAGGATAGGAAAAAGACTTTTGACACATTCAGGAAATACAGTGGGTGTAAATAGCAGGAGAATTAGTAGGCTGAAGTAAAGAAAAAGACAATACGAGACGGGAAGGATTCATACACGTGCAGAATAAGTGATCTTGTGGCTATTCAGTTGTAGGCATTTCAATCGAACCACTGTCTATTTTCTCAACAGGGTAAAATTTCAAAATTTGCCAGCTAATTTCAGCAACTACGCTCTGCAAGAAAACCCGGTATAGTCTGTTTCAGTGATTTTGATGTAAAAAAGCTAACACTTTGTTTTTCAAAGAAGTTTCCAAATTCCTCTGACATGCAAACCAACCTAGGTTTATAAGCTCACAGGCAGAGCTGAAAAATGATGGCTTGTACTCAGCTTCTTCTTATTCTTGAGAAGTTTGGAGTTAGAGGGAACTAGGGAGCCTGAATGAGGTAAAACATTGGCGCGCAGATCACCTGCCTTTCGTTATGAGTGCTGGACAAGAGCCTGATGAGAAAACAAGGGGAACAGTTCCAGCGTACTAAGTATGGATGGCTGCAAAAGATGTCAGTCCAAGAAACAGGAGGGGACTGAATGTAAATGACATGAATTACATCAGCTGAAAGCGTGTGGAGGAACGGAAATAAAATACTGCCACTGCCTGTACTTCCGATTTAGACTAAGAGATGGGAAGAGGAAAAGGACACAGAAGGTACAGCTGTCACAGTGGCAGCTACAGGGTCAGCAAAGCAGGGAGCCGTGAAGCTCTTCTGTGAGGAGCAACAGTGCGGGAGCACAGGGACACGCGCCAGCTTGGGAGCTCCTCGGGTGGAGGGCAGCAGTCCAACACTGAACCGCATTTCTGCCTCCTGAGCGAATGCACTAACCATTTGCTGGGTTATCCAGCACAGTGTCCCTCAGTTCGAATTCTTAAAAAGGACGAGTGCATATCCTACAGAGGTTTTTTAAAGGGGAATTTAATATCAGAAAAGGGTTTTGGGATCCGGTACAGGGAACCTAAGTTCCAGGGTGGGATCATATTAAAAAAGTATCACCCTCATTGGCATTTTATCCTATGCATCTGTAGGCAATCTCTTGCTGGCTGTGAAGGGGTTTTTGTGATCCCAGTTTAAATTATCTCCTATGGTGGATTTTATGCACTACTTTAGGGCCGTAATTAATCACTTTCTTGGACCAAATTCTTGATGTTTCACTAAATATATGCCCTGGAACATGGAAATGATATCACTAACAACTTTGGGCACTGAGATAAATATTCCGTCAACTACATCAAAGATTAAAGACCTTTTCACATTATTTGCCTGTCTCTCTAATAAATCAAAATGGACACATTGCATAGGCGTGTATATCTCTGGGTCAAAACCGAGTTTTAAAAGTTTGGAAGCACATACTCCAACCTTTGAGACTTCAAGGGACCTCACAGTCACCAAAGAAACTCTTTACTTCACCTTCTTTGTGATGGAATAGATATTTTCCACATGAGAAAGGGTCATGAGCCACCTTAATGCTAAAGAAAGTTGCTGATGCGATAGGAAATCTGGGAAACTATTGAGAAATAGATTGCAAGGAAAACTTTCACAAACTTTCACGGAAGAGGGCTGAGTGCTCAGCTGAGTGTTGTCTCCCTGAGATTCCACAATCACAACATCAAACCTTTCACCTTTTGTTGCAGTAAATGGGCTACACCTGCCAGACAAAATAAATTCTGACCAGGAGAAGAGATGATTTAGGGAAATGCATTTTTCGTTGTCATTGATGTTTTAATAAAACCAGTTTTGTCCGCTTTACAAAGACCATGTGTTGAAATACAGACAATACATCATTATAAGACCCTGAAAGCTATTGTTTATTATCTCTCCGTACTAAAACAGTTTTCAATGCTTCTCAAGCTGTTTCTGTCTTTTCCTTGTTTGGCTTTGTTTTCTGAGTGCCTTGTCTGAGACTTGCCTTTTAACTTTCCTCAGGGAAATAAATCTTGCAGAGTAGAGTTTTCACAAAACTCTTGCAACTGTGGACTCAAAATTTTTAACCAAGCACCTACGTGAAATTTTAAACTGAAAGCATGAAATGAAGCTAACGTTCCTGTAACATTTTATGAAGCATAAGAATCATACAATCACTAAAAAAAATGCCTGGCACCGTGGATGTCAGCAAACCTGAAAGAATTAACAGGTCTCTGGTGGTAGGTTAACATTGGGCAGAGCTGTATGCCCAGGAGGAGACAAAGAAACAGAGCAATGGAAGAGGAAGGAGCCTCGATGGCAGAAGCAGCAATGAAGATTGGCTCCTTTTCTTTTTTTCTTGTATTTGCATTTACCCCAAGCTAATGTTATCATAGACATATAATAATGTGTTTTTAAAAGAAAGAAAGATTGGCCTGTGATCTCAGGTCTACTCCCCATCCCAGGGCTAAATGATGTTGTACTTGATGATTCAGGGACTCCTCAAGAAGAGGCAGCACACGCATCGGTATCACTGGGATAACTCGCTCGTGGTAGCAGTCTGAGTCACATCACACAGCGTCCTGAGTCTGTACCGGTACATACGTGTGAATGTAGCAGAACTTTCAGCTGGGGCTTTTGTCCCAGATTTGGAGAAAAAAGAAAAGACTTTGTGGCATCCCAGGGATGCAACTAACAAAATTATTGGGGTTTTTTTATTATTTCTGTGCTATTGCTTTAATTAGGAAACCACAAAAGTTAATGTAATGAACTGAACATCTGAAAGAGAAAGGTAAAATTAAATCTGAATGTCATTGATATGAGTGCTTTGATGTAAGGTTTAGTTCAGCTGAGAGATATAAGCGTAGAAACGAGGGGTAGGATGGCTTATGTCTGTCAAGTCTCCTACCATAGCTGAAAAGAATGATCTGAACAGTCTGTTATTAAAATGTCTGAGGCAGATGTTACTTTTACCACCACAGTCAAAGCAAGGGTCCTCAGTGTTTGACTTTTGAAATCCCCTCTAAGTTCCTTACAGAGACGTAAAATGGTTTGTTTATTAAATCTGTAATTTTACAAAACTTGTGAGGTCCAGAATGAAATGCCTGATTCTCTGCAATCTCTGGTGGGACATGTATTTCCTTAATCTCTTTAAGCACATACCTCCTTCAGTCTAACACCAAGTGCTATATTTATAGTCTAAGACGACAGTGAAGATCCTTTTTTCTTTCGTTATCATTTCTGTTATATTCATCTTAAATAGCTACCAAGTAAGCCATTTTATTCTTGCAAATACATGGAATCAGTAGTGAAACTCCTCTTCATGTCACATTTCTTTTTGAATGCTTGAATATATTCATACTTACTTGCTGCTCTCTTTGTCTCAAAAGATTTCAAAGGTGTTTTCAAACCTCATATACAAAAGACTCACTTTACCAGCCACAAAAGATTGATCGCCGCTCAGCAGCAGAACGCAGTAAAACTAAACACTGTGGAACAGTTTATGTCAAGAAATACAAGTAGAGGCTTCCCTGATAGCCATGTTCAATTAGTAGATTTTTGTTATTTTTGTTTCCTCAGCAGCCCGATCAGTCAGTCACATCTCCACGTACCAGAAATCGAAAATGGAATAACAGCCCAGTGGTAACATCAGGAAACAATGCCGTTAAATGGATCTATTTTCTCTATATAAATTTCTCAATAGTGAGACAAGAGTGATTAATTCACGTCAAAATCTGAGTGAAAGAATACAGCCGGACTTCAAGCAGGGAAAGGAGCTATGTCTCCAAAAGGTTATAGGATGAACCTCCTAACATGAAGCAGCATTTAAAAGTCATAAAGGAGACTTCGAATCCACTGAAGCTGAATAGAGCTTTAGCTCTAGAAGTCAATGGTAAAATTTCAGTGAAGCATAATTTAGTTCTAGGTACTTAAAATACATTTTAAAGTGTGTTAATACCAGATTAAGTGGATTTGCTTCTCTTATGCCATGTCTGTATTTAATTCAGTGACCTTCAATTGAAACTTGAAATAATTAGAAATAAAATAATGGTAAAAATCAGAATTTTTTTACTTGCTGCATTGCATTCACCCACTGTTCCATGTCTAAAGTCAAACAGGAGTTCAAAGACGTGCACAGCAGCCCCGCAAGACCCTGGCTCTCACCCAGGAGTTGCCCCTATCTCTGATACCGCAGTAATCATCAGCCAGCTCTGAATGTTTAGAATCACTGCGACTGACTGAGATTGGGACCCAAACTCTGAAGAGCAGTCTGAAAGGACCAACAGATGAGAAACACGTTACAACAGCATCAGCTAGTCGCCATCAATCCACAAACACCGCCATAATGTCACATGCTTGTTGCCCAAATCTGACACTGGACTGACATAAACCAAATTGCCTGTGGGTCGAACGTTCGGCAGTCTGCGCTGTGATGCAAGGTGAGCTGGGAAGGGCAGGGGAAAGGGGGACACAAAGCAGGGATGAGGAGTCATCTCACCTAGTCAGGGCGGGTCTTGTGTTCTCCCCAAAAAGGGGAAACAGAAAACACATTTAAAATAAAGCAAAGACCAGAACATGCGGAAAAGGGAGGAAAAACTGGTTGAGTCAACTTCAAAATGTTTCCTACATGACCCTGAGACATTGAGTACAACTTACAGAGACAGATCTGGAGTTTTCTCTGCCGCTACTCCTGCAAAAAGGAAACAGTAATGCACCCCCTCAGGATGGGAATTTTGTTTCCTTCCAAATATTGCACACATTTTTACATGTCCTGGTAGAATTTGTATGTAACTGTGCAAAGAAATCAGTACACAGATGCATAAGATAATGCTTTTTTACACATTTATACAACAACAAGCAGATTCAGACTTATAAAGAGGAGATATAGTGGCTTCCCAATATCAAGGCTTCCCCAGAAATATTCTTTCACCACTGATGATTTGCTGTTATCATTTACGTGCATAAAAACTAGGAACACCTGTTATGCAGTACACTGTACATTCCTTACTTCTTAGAAACCAATACAGAAGGAAAGCGTCTCCACTGATTCTAGGAAAAAAAAGGAAAAAATATTTGTTAAAAAAAAATTGTAAGAAGAACAGAAATTCTGTAGTGACATAAGTAAAAGGGGGTACATTTAGACCAGATATAAGGAAGAAATTTTTTACGCTGAGGGTGGTGAAACACTGGCACAGGTTGCCCAGAGAGGTGGTGGATGCCCCATCCCTGGAAACATTCCAGGTCAGGTTGGATGGGGCTCTGAGCAACCTGATCTAGTGGAAGATGTCCCTGCCCACGGCAGGGGGGTTGGACTAGATGACCTTTAGAGGTCCCTTCCAACCCAAACTCTTCTATGATTCTAAAGACTATGTTTAATGAGAAGGATGAGTAATTCTCTGTATAAATATTGTGTGACTCGCATCTAAGTGAGGAAAAGTGTAAGAAAATATATATTCTTCATTTGGTGCACCAATCAGGAATTAGCACAACCTTAGGTGGTATAACCTATTCCTGAACACCTTTAAGGAGTGGATTCAACCCCTTGACTCAGTCCCCTGAAGTCAGTGGCACTAGATCTATTACCTCGTCACATCTCGCGGCCTTTGTGAATGTAACAGAAAACTGACTTTATATACTACAGGGAAGTTAGAGAATCAAATACGCACCCACAATAATGTGAAATGTATCTTTGGTAAATACCATTATTTTGTACTCAAGGAACTCTGAGGCTAGTCTTAAAATACTGTACGATTCTTTTTTTTAACTTGAGCATATCTTTCCTGACTCCTTTCCAGATTATTTTGTCAATCTTCATAACACTTCAAAACTGAGATCTTGTTTCTGGGTTTTTCAGCTTTTTTTTTTAATTGTGTATTATTTTCAGAGAAAAATGCATTATGCCTGCTGCCTATTTTATTTGGATTAAAATAGTGAGAAATAGTTTGGGGTTTGAGTAACCAGTCAGGCCCATTTAAGTATCGTTGACTCAAAGACTAGCAGAGATAAGCAAGAAGTTTTGTAAACAACATTAGTGTTTCCAAACCAGCCATCCTGCAATTCCGTCAGCCACATGAGAGCCGGGTCCTGGCGTGCAGTGAGTTTATCAGGAGCAGCCTGCAGCAGAAAGCGGAGCTGAAGTCAAAGGCTAGCTTTACAGCAAGGCAACTTAAACTTTCTGCCACGCCATCCACCCCTGTGGTGATTTAAAAAAAAAAAAAAAAGAAGAAGAAGAAAAAAAGAAAAAGGCAGAAAGAGATAAAACAACAAATGCTTTTGTGAACCAATTCTTACAGCCTGTAGTCACATTAAAAGTGTTAAATTTTCAAAAGCACACTAGGTGAATTCAGCTTTGGTTTCAGCAGGATATCATGAAGTCCTTTTGGAAGTCTCATCCTGTGCAAGTGCCAGCAGAAGCACGGTGACATTTTGCTGCTGGTACATCTTCTAATTCTATCCCACGCTTCCCCTAGCTCCTCCTGTCTCTGCTTTCTGCTGGTCGCCCAGTGCTGCTGCTGGAGATCATCTCTGGGAGGCCGAAGCGGCGGGAGCAAGGGTGGCAGCACTAAGGTCCCCACTTTCCCTCTTGCTGGGAACCATCCTGAGGGCTCTGATGAGTGGTTAGCATTGAATTTATGTTCCCTGGCAAAACAAAAGTAGATTCCTGAAAATCTGTTCATAGGAGTTACTACTACATTATCTGTTTCTGTCAGTATATCTTAAGAATATCAGTACTTGAAAACACTTGCCAATGTGTTGTTCATCTCTCTCTGTACGGTTCTTATTAACATCTGGTCACAAAATGCTGTACTTCATCTAGTCAATATTACCTCATTCTTCATAAAAGATATTTGTTTTGGGTTGTATGAAAAGTCCAACTAGCCCCTGATAGTGCCCAATACCAAACGCTTAAGAAAGAGTATCCAGACAAGTCAAGTGTGCAGGGACAGTTCCTCAGAAAGCCAGTTCCATTTTCTGTCCTCTAGTTCTTGTGTCTGCTGCATTCTGCAGAGAGCGATGTTGCTGCTGAAGACAAGACATGATTCATAATGGTGACCTCCAAACATTCATAGAGACAGGGAGATAACACCAGTAAAAGCAATTCTTTGAAACACTGCTCCAGCGCTCAATGTTATGATGTGCTTAGACACATCGTAGTGTTCGTCCTCCCTAGCTGGCAGAATTTCAGCAGAAACCTAATTAAGCAAGAGGAACCCCCGAAACTCTATATTTCTGTGTACCTCTAACCAAAGCATTTGAAACCTGAAAGGAGACCTGGGGTTTTGAAAAAGAGCATGACTTTACAGTAGTTGTGATCTCTTTTGGTAGACTATAAGCAAAACCTATTTTAATAATCTTTATGTTCAGGTCTAACCACGGCAATTTTTGGTCCCATTCCAAACACATTTTACTTTTCTAGATGTGAAGAACTTTATTTCTACTATGTTCGGCAAACAGAGGAGTTCAGAAAACATCACAGAGGAACCTACTGTTGACGGAATCACAGCAATTTTTATAGCCGAGCTTACATTTACAAGCAGGAGTATCACCGGGGTCACAGCCCTGCTTCGTGTCATGTGGCAACTGAACAAAGTTGAACACACACAGTCAGACATTTAGGTGGCCAGCTGGCATGGGAGGTAAGCACTGCAATATCATTTTGCCCACCCACGTAGACAGTGCTTTAAAACCAGTAAATAGAAATACAACAGTAGTTTTATAGAAAAGCCAGACCATAAATAATTAATCCATTGGATAAATATGTTTACATCAGGCAGAAAGGCAGAACTCACCAGCCAAAGTTTACCATGTATAAAATTTTTTGGAGCACGTGTTGTTGCCAAATGTCATTAATACAAAAAATACAACTCTGAAATTACCCAAACTTTTTGTTCCTTCATGCAACCAGCTACAGTAGTAGAAGCCTTTCTCAGGAGACATGCTATGTTTTAATATACGACTATCTTTGCACTGTGAAAACAACTATGATATCTGTCACATAGACAGTTTCCCTCAGGACTCAGCTCATTCTGCGGTTTTCTCAGTAATGTGATGATTATAACAATCGTATTAGCAAATATGAAAGCTGCCTGTGTTAGAAAGTTCACTTTGGTAACTGTATTTGAGCATTTAAGGGAACTCAGAGTACAATACATGTAGATATTAGGAAGTGTGCTCTTCTCTTTTTTACTCTCAAGGATTTATCTATGTAACTGTTGAAGAAAGCCATATAATTCCTAATTATTAAATGAAAAGTAATTTTAATTTTACACTTTAAAAGCAATATACATTTATCATTTGCATTAACCTCACTGTGAGCTAGGCAAGCACCCTCAGGAATATCAGAGCTCTAAGTTAAAAAGCAGTAAAAAGCAGTTCATAAAAATTCTACTGAAAGTAGGTTTTGCCACTTAATTATAAAAATAATGCTCCAGTTTAATATTATCGAGGACAATTATGAGAGGTCTAATTCTTAAAAATATAGGAAAACTGTTCAATAATACATTCACTTTTTTGAAGGAGATAACATAATTTCAATAATTTGAACTTTATATTGCGTATAAATGACGTTTCCTATGCAACTGCTATGTTTCATTGCAGAGGTAGCTACAGATCACTATGTTGACAGTAAAGGTAAGGAAGGGGCCAAGAAGAGCTGATCTTCCTCCTATCCTGATCTGCTCCGAGATGAAATAGCAAAAAGTTTAACTAAATTGTTCCCTAGAAACTGGAGGGAGGTAATCAAAGCTAATATACCATTGCTCTTCTAATCCCTGTCCAGGGAAGGTACATGGTCCACAAATCAAGTTACTGGGGCAGCATGGGCCCCAGGAGGAGACAGGCAAAGAAACAAACTGGAATTAGGGATTCAAATATCAACACCTGTCGATAAATCCGTTTTTTCTGTGCTTTGAGATTGATACATTAAAAATACGGTTCACGGTATAGAATTTCCTAAGCAATTCCCCTATGTGTTTCCATAACTTTTTTCTTAGCTATTTTCCTACAAGTTGTAAAAGAGCAAAACCAACCAAAACCCCAATAACAACAATTTTTTTTTTTTTTAAATCAAGCTATTTTGGACAGAAAGCTTTATTAGCCTGCCCTTATTATGTAGCTTTACAGACAAAAGTAAACACTTCTTAATGTAGTGCACAACTAGCCTTTCTTTGCAGCAAGTTAGCATCAAAGCTAAGAATTTATTAGCATTCAGGAAAAGCCTAGACAGATATAAGACAGCAAGAAGAGTCACCATCATATTGAATGGGAAAAACACATTGTGCTAGAGCTATAAAAGAAAACTGTAAGTCTCAGAACATGATCCAACCTGTATCAAGTCAGGGAATTAGGAAAATCTTAGTCTCACGTGAGAGTTAATACTGAGTTTTACAGAGTATTTTTTTGCGCTGACACAAGGCAATGGGCGGTATTTGATCCCGGCCAGATCGATGCTCCAGGTACCACACAGCTGATCCGAGTATAAAATGAGGTCTGCGTTTTGTGTATGCTGGAGACACCAGGCTCGCTGAGCCTGCAGTGCGGTGTTTCCTGCAGCTGCTCGGTAAATCCTGCTCATCAGATTTGCCGCATATTCCTCACCCAGAACCTCCGGGGATTTTAAAATAACTCTGCACCGAGATCTGAGGTTTGACTATCCCCGTTCCCAGGTTGAGTCAGGAAGACTGCCAGTTACTTGTAATTTTGATTAGAAAATAAGAGAGCTAATAAGAGGGGAGCCACACAAGGTTCTTCCGCATACCTCTGTTTTTAAGAGAGAACAAATACATTTTCAGGTTCTGTTTGAGGTTTAGGCACGATTTCTCATCAGTTCTTATTTCATCTTTTCTTAGTTTTCACCTGGTTCTACTAGAATTCCTAAAGTTTTACTTCATACATTTGCTCACTTACACTTTATCTCTTGCAGATCGCAGGTACGGTTTCATTCTTGGCACACTACGCACAGCTACCAAAGCATGTTAGCAATTAGGGAAGTCCACGATTTGGCTGCAAGAAATAAGAGTTGCAGATCTTCGCGTCGGATGAAAATGGATCACTATTGTAGCTGACACTTGGCTCTCCAGAAACATTTTCCCACTGGGTATTTTGTCATACTGCATTGCTAAGAAAGAAAATCTCCTACAGAAGCACGAGACTGTCATTGATCGCAGTCACCAGTCCTTCATGAAAAATCACTGCTAACTACAAGAAGGGCTTTGAAGTAAAAGGATACATATACCAATAATAATTGGATAACAGCTTTCACTTTCCTTTCCTGAGCTCTCTCCTGGGACCTTTCACTCACCTTTTTCCTCTGTCTCTCGCTCCGTTCTTCACCGAAGCCTCAGATTTTCACCACTGCACCCCTCTCCTCTCTATTTTATGCCACACGTGTAAAAAAAACCATGGCTCCACCTGCTTTACAGCTAGAGTATGCGTTTCTTTCTCATTAGCACATATCAGATATAATTACAGTTTTCAACAGTACGGGAAAATAATATGAATGGGATCCATATGTTCAAAATAAAGCTCAGTGTTTTGTTTACATATTTCATGGATTAAGGCACTCTTTTTTTCCTTAGCTGCTGGTAGGTTATCTTTATAATCATCATGCATGATAGCTACTATTTGTTGCTATGTAAAATTAAATTATCACGTGTAATCAACTTGGAGGTTTTCTCTGCAAGAGATACACATCACAGGAAAAGAATATGTATTAAAAATCCCTTTGCTTTTTCATGGAGGAAATAAAAGTACCTGACTATAATTCTACCTCTATTACTAGTGAATTTAGAATGAATAATGAAAAACCTGAATCCTCTACCAGTGATATGATTTTCAAAACTAATCTTTTCACAGAAGCGTGGTAGGTTGAGTAACACGAGAAGACCATTAGGAATAGAAAATCTTGAGAGAACTAATAAAGAGGGATGTTACAATTTGTATTTCAACATGAGTACAAATTTCACCAAATAGCATTCATTACCATAACAGGGCATCCAGTTTTCTTCTTCAAATTTAGAAGTTTTATGCTTAAAATAAATACCTGTTCGTTACCTACTTAATCAAATATCTGAAGAGTCAAAAAGAACCATTAGATCATGCCATTAAACTAGTGATGAAAATGATCTTGCTCTACTTTTGTAGAATTCTTCATTATAATTAATTTTGCTGGTTTTTGCTTGTTTTTGTCCTGATAGTGAGGTGCATTTTGAATTAAGCATCTGATATCAAGTAAAGGCTATTACAACACACACAGCTGAAGACATATTTGGCGGTAATATGTTTTCTATTTTAGTAGTTAAAATACACCTTTATATCTGGGTTGCCTTGTACTTTATGTCATACAAAATTATTTCAAGTTCAACACCTCCATTGTTTGTAGTAATCCTTTCAATATTCAGCATGGAGAGAGACAACAGGTCGCAAAAGTGACTTTCCCTTGTACTGTGAAATTTCATTTCGATTTGAAAAAAGCTCTGCGCTCATGGGGCTGTGACCTCAGTCAGGAAGTCGGTAATTTCTAGAGTTCATCGGCAGGGGGGCGGCAAGCTCCCCCCTCTCCCGACCAACCTCAGAACCAGCCACATCCCTTGAGACTGAGTTTTAGAAAGGGCAGCTTTGCAGCTCAGATGGTTAACATCTATGTAAAAACGCTTCATAGCCAAATCCCTAGTAGTAATGCATAGTGAGATTGGTATATTTGCACATAATGGCATTTTGTTCACACCATTAAAAAATAGGCACCTCCAAATAGAAGATGTTTCATCCCAGGGAATGACGATCAGTCCTGAATTTAGGATATCTTGCCCTCTAAGCCTCTTTTTTTTTTTTACTAGGTTAAATCTGCCTTGATACCATTTTAAACAGCTCTCTCCCTCTCTTAAAGTTCTCTCTCTGTAAGATGGAAATAGTAGCCCTGTATGTCAAAAGGAGATAAACGTCTTAATATTCTCCAGGTACCTAGCTGGTACATTGATGAATGTCTTAAATGAGACCAAAAGCAAATGTATAATTCCACATTTAATTCAAGCCTTAAAGATGTGAAAGGGCTCTGCAGTGAATAATGAAAAGAAAGAAGAAATAGCAGGAAACTGCCTAGAGTATGTGTGAACATGCAATTAAAGACCGTACTTTAATGCAAAAGGCAGATGAATTAGAACTGCAAATCCACTTACTGTTAGTACTCTTTGCTTCAGAGAACTTCCCAGATTAATGTTCTTTTAATGTATTTCCAAGTAATGATGTACAAGCCTCTCTATATATATTTAAGCATTGAATGAGCAATGGATCAAGTCTTTGATTCAGGAGAGGTTTACTGTATAACATCTACAGGAAATAAAATCTGGATAAGAGATGTCTTTTGTACTGCAAATTAATTTCAAAACAGTCATCAATTTATTCATGAAGCTCTAATAACAAGGATAGATTTTGCTTTCCAAATTAAAATTAAAACAGTCATTATAAAAAACCCCCGCACTATTATCTTAAACCCATTTTAACCAACTCAGTCAAAACCTGCGTTTATTACAAACTGTAACTTTGTGATCATACTCCTATCTTTATTCCCCCACTATTGTGATGATTTACTCAGCTGCCACCCCACGCCATGCGTTCGCTCTGGGTGCATCTCCCCTACCCTCTTGGTGGTCTCCTGACGGCACAGTTCAGACCCGGTCCACTCATTTACCCACACTGCAAACACGGTGGTGCACATTTGGGTCCTGCTCTCAAGCTCTCAGGCTCACTGCGGACAGGGTTGAGGCTGGAAAACACACAGGGAAGGGAGGAATGCTCAATTTCTGTGTTTTTATGTAGCGTGGATATGACCCCACCATACCTGCTGCTACCTCATTTGATGGCTTGCTTGCCTTCCCCAAAGGTCTGGTGCCCTTGTGCAGCCCTCTGTACCCACATGGAGCAGTGAGACTCCCCACTGGAGTGACCCGTGTTGGGGAAAAAAAGGCAAAAAGGAGAAAAAAACAAAACAAAAATGAGAATACGCACTCGGGCACAACTATGGTCTAGGTAGATAGTGACTCTTTTCCCCCAAAGGCCTCCTCGGAAACTACCCACTCTGCCCCTTCCCTCTCCTTACAGATACCAGAGTTTGCTACGTAACAGGACGCACATTAGAACTGCTCTTCAGCTGATGTTAATTCAGCTCAGTTAATTCAAAGCTCCAACAAAGGGAAGGAACAAAGAGTAAAATAAATAAAAATAATGAACCAATTGCTCAGTTAGTGTAATTGCATAGGCTTCAATAGAACTACACTAATTTCCAGCAGCTGGAGTTCTGGCTTTTTTATTTTTATTTACTTTACCTCCTGTTCTTAATTTCCTACCATCCCATTTGTTTGTTATTTTCATGTTCTATAGTGGCTTCATTTGGAGTGTAAATTCCTTGAGGAACTACGCCTTTTTTTTTTAACCACCACACAAGTCTAGGACACAAAGTAAATGCATTCCACTATATGATAGGTAGGAGAGATGTGGTAGGTATAGAGACAGTATAGAACTGGAACGAAAAATATATCCAAATCTGGCTCCACAAATATTTTCTACCTTGGACAAGATCTTATTTCATATACAATGTTCATTGTTCCATTTTACAATCCATGACTTAGGAATAATTTTTTTGGGTCAGGTGTTATTTAAAATAGCCCTCATATATTTCTGGGCAGATTTGCTTTGGTCCCTTGAAAATGTGATAACGTAATAGACATGTTTCTTAATGACTATAATTTAAATTGACTGTATAACTGCCTCCCCCACCAACTATTTGAGTAAGATTGGGGTGGACAACATGCAAAGTGCTGTCTGGAAAGAATCACAGGACTCTGTTGCCTAAGCTACTGCTGGTGAGTGGACTTACTTAAAAAACCAACAATTTGACGTACTCTTCCACTTTCAGAGCTATTTCCTACTTCTCAAAAGAGGGAGCTTTGAGAGAACTGATAGTTATTTTTTAGCTGGTGCCCTTTTTTTGGTGATCTTTTCTTCTTGTATTTGTATCCCTAGCAAAGCAACTAAAGGTCTACATCAGCCAAGCAGCGTGATTTACTGAAAACTTTTTACAGAGAACACCCTAATTCAAGCTCTCAAAAGTTTAAATCTGTCGAACCACAAAACAATCACAATACATCAAGATTAATGCCACAAACAGATACGGAGATGCACTGAAATACAGTATAGTACCCTCACTTCTATAATAGTTCCCCGGAGGCCTCACTACTTGTTGGCAACCAAAAAATATATTGCTAAGGATTATTATGACCAACCTGTAACAGAGCTCCTCAAAATTGGTAAGTTAACAAATCAACCTCTGCTTTCTGAATAGCCGAGGTGAGGTTGACAAAAATATTTTTATTTGTGTTCTCATTTTTTCTCAGGAATTGTAATATCTTAGACATCAGAGAATTAGGTATCATTAAGTATTGTATAACTATCATTGCAAATTACCAGCTTATTTAATATACTTGCATGTGGAATTAGTTTTATCATTTTTTGGAAAAAAAAAAATCCGTAAAGCAATAACAATTCCTAGTCAAATAGTTCTCTCCGTACCAGTTGCACAAAATGCTTAGGACTAGGACTCAAAGGACATAAACCCTGCAATCTTGTAATGAAAATGTGATTAGACCTTGACTGTTCCCACGGGGAGGAAAGGCTTTTCTAATACAAAGTGTGCCTGTAGCTGCCTGGCCGGTGCACGTGCAGCAGGGGGCTGGGATTCAGCATGCACCATTACTGCACAGAAGTATGAAGTTTATTTTTTTCCTCTAAACCACGCTGAATTATCTTTATGCAGATAGGGACAAAGGTTACAAAGACAGTTCTTGCTTTTTACTCTCACTCTCTCTGGCAATTTTCAACTATATTCCTCAGATCTATCTATCAGCAGCTAATACTGAAATATGTTAACGTATAACGCAAAACAGTGTTTTGCTTTCCCCTCACTTGCATCCTCTCTGTTTGTACAGTGCTTCCACAGGTAAAGCAGAAACTTCAGGTCACAATCTGTCGAGATATTTTTGAGATATTAGTTTTTACCTTGGAGTTGTATTATGTGGCCAACATAATGATAAAATATCATATCTTCATTTTCTAACAAAGGGTAGGGATGATGTCTTGAACAATGATTCAGGTCAAAATGATCTCGTTTCATGGTTTCTGTAGCAGAAGTTACAATATTCCTCTACAAGCCAAATTCATTATCAAAGTGGTGGTATTCAGTACTATCAAGGAAATTTTAAATACAAGTAACAAAGCATTTCTACGTTTTAGTCCTAAAGCTAGACTTATTAGGCAAACCTGCTCATAACTTTCAAAATAACACATCTTCAGTTAAGTGGAAATATCAATGTATCCTTTTACAAAAAAAATATGGATTTAAATAGACTCTAAATCATTATGTCACCCACATTCAAAGACTTTGCTTATAGTTATTTTTGCAGACCATTTTCATATAAATATGCCATAAACATTTTCCCACTAGGTTTCCATTTCCTTATGTATAAATGCTATTCTGAGATATAATTTGCAGAATGTCACCCTGCTAATTTATACTGATGTGGCAGTGTAGGTGGAGGAAAGTGTGAAAAAAAATTGGTTTGTGGAACAAAGACTGATTGCCAAGGAATCTGGTGCTACAGTGTTTTAGAAGAGGACTCATATGTCAGAAATTAGGTTATTTAAATGGTAGGTATGAATTAGATTTTTGACAGGAGACTATTACTTTTATTTTCACATGAATCTGTTGTTTCTAAGGTTTTGCATTAAAACTTGTGGATGATGTAAGGAGCATAAAATAATGCAAAACTCACCCCATCTCCCACAGATCAAAAGCTCCAGTATTCCCCCTGAAATTAAGCAAGGACTCATGTAAGGATTTAACAAGGACAGCGGGTCAAAGACTGAGCTGAAGGCAGAAGTTGAAATGGAAGTTGTAAAATTTGGTCTGGGGAATATTACAGAGCCAGTAGTTAATGAGTTTAATCCAGCAGTAAATCAGGAAAGGTCTAACAGCAAAGGGACTAAAGACCTCAATGTTGTCTATGGTGTTGTTCTGGTATTTCAAGAGCTTTCACTCTCAAGTCGTTAGGGTAGATGAAATTGTTCAAACAAAGCCTCAAGGGATTTGATCTTTTACTATCAGACAGGAAGAAGAGTTTAATTTCTTCAGTACAGACTTTATCCAGTTTATGATTCCTCTGAAATGTCTTTGCATACACTTATTTATATATATATTTACTCTGAGAACCCTTTCCATGAGAAAAGATATAAACAGCTTTTACCAATAATTCATTAAAACTTATAACAGCTTTACACTGTAAATATCTGTATTAAAATGTTCCTAAAAATAACTGACTTTATTACTGACATAAAAATGACTATCAGTTTTCGAAACTTATTTCTCTTATCTCAGTTATTTTGTGTTGGAGAGGTCTGCATGCACTTCCAATGTTAGCACTCGTTAAAGTCTTAGTCTTAAAATCCCTGGTGAGACAGATTGTTTTCCTGGGATGAAGCCCACCTAAATGAGAACAGACAGATCTGGTGAAGCAGGAGACAGTGAATCTAAGAGTTAAGGGGTTTATTAGGTTTGTTTTGCTCGTCTTCTGCTTTTGTACTAAGCCTTTCAAAAATTGCATCTTACTGATCGTCACAAAAAGCTCAGCCATAAGTTCATCTTGGTACAACCTATGCAAGACGTCTACATAAAGTTTATTGTATGGAAGATACAAGTTTTATCATATTTCATACCTATTTTTAGTTTTTCATAAGACAAAATACAAATCATAAAGAAACCTAAAAAGCCTATAAACCCCAAAATATGCAATATTTTTTCCTCTTTTCAAATTAACAATTTGGCTTTTACATCAATAATAAACTGAACTGTATTGAACAATGTTTATAGGTGACTGTTCAGCTTAAGCACAGGTTATGAAGTGTTTACTCCATTTTTAGTTGTAAAAATACAATTTTAATAATAAATTTTAATATTCCAGTATCAGTATAATTAAATTCAAAACCAGTCCAATTTAACTAGAGGCTAAAGAGTTTATTCATAAGTTATTAATCCCATTGTCAGCAACATTTTTCCTATAATATACTTATTTTTACTGTTGCTGAAATCTGTGAAGTAAAAATATAACAAAAACTTAAAAACAATTTCCCCTAGATAATTTATCATGTTATAAATCCCTATCACACATATAAAACCCTGGAAGTATCGTTTACAATGTGTATTTCCCAATTATTAATTGTCACTGTCATTATTAATTATTTTGTGCTGTCAGGTAAGAACTGAAGTTATCAATTAAGGTAGAATGAGAATTCATCCCATTTGACTCAATCTGGTCACATAATTAGCACTCGTTTATAAACCCTTCCATTAATGGTGTCACTCCATTTACAGACTACTATAGTGAGGGGAAATAAATGTCGCAAATTGTTTCAGGCCTATATAATGTGCAAATTGCAATTCCAGGTATAGCGATAATGCCATTTATAGCGCAGTTCTGTGGAAAAAAAATGAGTTCATTATAACTATGCCATATATTTTTATTAACCTTTCTACTGCAGCTGAGATATTGATATGCCTATGCATCTTTAACAGCAAGGCAGGAGTCTCTGGATATTGAAGTTTTCCAATTTTAGGAAAGAAAATTAATTATTTTCCTGTAATGATAAAATTGGGGGAACCCAGAGTGCACCTGTATAACCAGTCGACTATAAATATATGTTTAAAGTGCCTGTGGTGCCACAAAATACAACATGCTATCTGTTCCTGTAAAGTAAATGTTATGTTACTGTAGCACGCACCATTTTCCCTTGTCCTGCTAACAGTTTAAAATAGATTCCTCACAAGTAGACAAGGGGGTTTTTATGTATAAATTCTTACTGCTCAATGACACCAAGCAAATGAAAGGTGTAAACCCTAAGATTTTTAGGTCTTCTTTTTGCCTTTCCCAAATGTAAAGCCCTTTTCCATGGCACATATGGTTTACTCACTCAGCACTGCATGAATTTTGGCCCATTTTAGGGGCTGAGGAGAGTATAAATGTGCATAACTAACGGTTTGCCTTTGAATGTCTTTTGCCCAGACTGCATTATTTGTAGCAAGAAGTAATACCTGCAAGCCACCGCTGTGCAACAGCTACGCACACTTAAATTCCATTTAGTTTTTTCAGAGGATGGAAAAGGAATAGAAGTAGATTGCTGAACTTCAAGGGGTAGATTTTGTTGTATGTTAGCATTGCAAAGAAAAGAATTAAAAATATATTCTGCTAAAGGGACTCATCTGAATAAATATTTAAAACTCCAGGATTTGGAAACTCAAGCCCATAATCCTTATGTTTATAGACCACATGTAGCATCAGTTGCATTTTATCAGAAATCAATTTACTTTTGAAAAGGGATAAATGAAGCAAATGGGAAAAAAAAAAAAGGAAAAAGATATTTATGAACTCTGAATGTTTTTTTTTTAAGTTCAGACTTTTAAAACTGAACTTTAAGACTATGCTACAACTTTAAAAAACAAATAGCGAAACATCTGAAAATATGTTTTTTTCTTCTCTTTCAGATGGTATGTGAAAACCCTTCAACAAATACATGTCTGCGTTTGTTCAACAGTTTCAAATTACAGACTGCATTCTCTAAGTATTACAGAAAACCATTGTATTTGGTGGCAGTATTAAATTATTTTTTTATTGGGCTAGGATGTGTACTAGTCAAAGCAGAACTATTTGGTCAACCACACATACAGGACTGTTTACCCATGATTAATATCACATATATTAATCACGCGTGAGCGGTATGTGTAGACAAATTAAGGGGCTGATTGCAAGCCCCAAGTTTACCTCCACTATCTGCAAATTGTCTCCAGTCAACCACACGAACGTTTCCTCCAAGCACAAGGAGATAAAAGGACAGATCGACTCTGAATACTACACAACTCAGTTTTTGAAAGAAGATCCCCAGATTTAAAGCTATTTTTGCCAATTTCTCCTCCCCAGCTTCCACAGACCTTACTGCTGCTTGACTGGGCCAGAGGATGCAAGCCTTTTTGTGTTCATTTAGTGACCTCATAAAGCAGAAGAAACTCGGGACCATAATTTTCAAGTAGTCTGGAAATAGTACCAGTTACATTTTATTCTAAACCAATAGACCTTCAAAATTATTGTTGAAAGCACACAGAAAAACCACAAAAAGAGAAATACTTAGGAAATTGGAAAAAAAGGTGGGCAGAGGCATAATACACCCAAATATCCCTTTTCTCCTCCTGTCAGCGTCTGCAGTAGGGTCAGGAGCTGGATGGAAATGAGTCTACAGTCCTTGAGAAAGAAAACCTCCGCTGACTGAAATAACTGCTGCAAGGTGGACGGGGACAAGATACGCATGGGCCTGAGAACACATCTCCACCCTGTTTTGCAGGCACCATCGTTTTGTCACTGTTATTGTTCTCCATGGAAAAAGAATGTAAAGACTTTCAATGTTCAACCTGCCCTTATATGAAATCTGTAAATACGTAAATGTTTGTCCTTAGGTTCTCTCAGACAGTAATTCCTATAAACCTAAGGGTCATATTCAGAGATAAATTACTGTAAATAGCAGCAATGTTTATTCACTAAAACGGTTTACATCAGCACAGTTTTTGCTGATTTTAAGATAAAACAGAATCTGTGACTCAAGGTACTCTAAAGCCTGAATTTGGTGTAGTCATAAAATAATCCAAAACAAGGGAAATACTGGCTCTGCTGTGTTATCTGACAGCAATTAAAGAATGTGTAAATGGCATGTATATCCTATAAGGCTGCCTCCCATAAGGCTGCCTGGAACACCTTCAGTGTGTTAATCCTATGTGGAATCCTAGTTTGTATTTCTCACATGAATATTCACTACATCTTAGGAAGCCTTTTTTGTTGTTTGCCAACTTTGCCCCTAGTGGCAGATTGAAAGGGACAAGCAAATTTTTCTAAGCACCCTGAATGCTAGATTCTAGATATGGTACTTTGAAATACCTCTAAAAAAGCCATTTTATTTCAAATTCAAAATGTAAAAGCATTATGCTTCCATTTCTGCAGTGCCTGGGAAACTGTCCAAACAAAACCCAGGGTTGTACTATCCACATTTTGCAAACGTTTCCCAATGTTCTATGCTTTTTTCCACAAGTATTGTAGCCAAATAATTCTATCCAAATTAGCAACAGCCACTCATCCAGAAAAAAAGTTAACAATTTGACATGTCAAAGTTTTGGAGCAGAAGAGGGTGAGGAAGAGGAAGAGCTTTCTGTCAAATGCCTACTCTTCTTGTGGATCATGCAGAGACACTGATTTCACCAGCTCACAGCTGAAGCTCCACTGGCACTGTGATAATAAAACATTGTGCCTTTGTGCACCTTTAAGTAGGTGAGCCAATAAAGAGAGAAATATACACCTTCCTTGTAAGTCATATGAAACTGTTCGACTATAAAACACCAGCATTCCCCCTCTTTAGCCCTAGACGTAATCCCTTCTCTTCAGCGTGAAGCTTGGATCATTTCTGAATTTTTTTATCCCAGTTCCTTGTCCTCTAACGTACCACCCAGGCAGGCTTTTGGGTAGACCCTGTGCGTGTTTGGGTCACAGAAAAAGAAAATTAGTCCCTCTGCTTTTCGTGTTATTGAGAGTTTGGGACTGCAGTGCATGCAGTTAATATTGACATTCCAGGACGTACAACTATTGTTCTCCTTTGAATTTTTCTTATTACTAGTCAGGGCAACTGGTATTTGGACTTCTTCATGGACTTTAAAAAATAATAATCACAGGCTTGTTTCTGTTCCCATTTAAGCTAACAAAATTTTTGCCATGACTTCAGTAGAGTCCAGGGCCCTCGAGGAGGACTTTCACAACATTCAGCTTCAGCTTTTGATGTTCCCCATGCTTCAACTCAAAAGTTGAGTCACTTGGGAGGAGCAATTTTTCAAATTATTCTTTGCACACCAAAATTCAAATTCCAAAAATTGTAAAGGCCAGTGTAAAATAGAAATAATTTTACCAGACATGCCACCTTTTTTCCCCCATTTTTTTCTAGTACCTGCTGTTTACTGTGACCTTGGCAAGTTCACACATGACTTGCCGTTATTTCAAGAGGAGGCAGTCACCGTAAGAGCAAACTAGCAATAATGTGCTCTGTGTCACTGAGCAACAGTTAATTTGTACAGATTTGCCTATCAAAAATACAGGAGCTGAGGGTGGCTTTTATCTCCTTACAGTCTCACTATACTCTGGCTAAAAATATTATCTGAAAGTGGACTCCTTCCAGAACAAAAATATTCATGTTTGACTGGACCGCCTTCTGTGCGCATCACCTACCCACAAGATGTATCCAGCTAGTGGAAAGCTCTTCTATTTAACCACCAAAACTTACTGTCACTACACCTTTGCCCTAGAGTGATCACGTGCATAATCTTCTTGTGACCCACACCTCCACTCAAAAGGAATAAACTACTTTTAAAGAAGTGTGAATAAGGATTGATACTGTCTGAAGAAGCCACTTTCACATGAAAATCGTTTGTGCAATCATTTCCACTTCAGTGCAGGAATAGGACGATGTTCTCCCATGATTCCAAGGAAAATAGGACGGCTGCTGTGGCAAGGGTGAAACAGCTTTCCCTGGGGAAGCTGACATGTTGTTTCTTTTGCAAAAGCCTTCAGAACTTTCTGAAAAGGGACTCAGTATTTGGTGAAGCATTAAGGATTTTTTGGAAAATGTGCTTTGCTTCCTAAGAAGTTACTCAGAACGTGGTTCATAATGTGTTTTTCTAACTAAAGAGAAACGTGTGGTGCATACGAAAAAATACAGAAACCCATGAAAGATATCTTTGTTAAATGTCAGTGATATGTGTCTGTTATTTTTCTGTCTTGCAAGCTAATAAACTTAAGACCAGTTGCTTTACAGACAGGGCAGTTATTAGCTCTCGGTAGAAAATAACGTACCGCAGGGAATTTACAGTATAAGAAAAATGCTCTTAAATATTTGGGGCCATCTGAGCCACCCAGGGTAAGCGTTTTCTGGCAGTAGAGGTGTTATTGTTGCCATAGCCCTGCCACATGATGTTATTCTCCTGAGTAAAACGTAGTTTTCCTATTAAAGAGCTCTGCTTAAGCCCAGCGGCAAGTAGCCATGACTTCCTTCTCATACCTGGGATGGAAGAGATGGTTTTGAGGATTGTGCAGCAGTGGTAAAGGAAAAGAGCAAAACTGCAATCTGTGGCTTAAATAAAGCAGGTGGACTGGAATAGAAAGGCATTGCATTTCTGACCGTGCTCACAGAAAAAAGAATAGTTGAAGGACTACATTTTTTATTACAGGGACTGTAAAAGGCAAACTTGTTACTTCTGTCTTTCAGAAAGAACAGAAGACTTCCAATCACAAAAATAAGACACTACAAAAATAAATCTATGAGGAGGTGTCTAAACCTAATGGTTTTATTTTCATGGAACCTCCTTTTGCTATTAGGTCTCTTCTGTTTTTTCTTAATTGTAACTCGAATCTAGTTATTGCGGATCCAGACTGGCAATAAGAAGAGCGACCATTGAAAGCCCCACAGCCAGCCTATATGGTGATTGTCGGGATTTAGCAACCACCTTCCAGACAGAAAAATAGACATGAAATTATATTTTCAAACCCCCAAACAATGTCTGGCTATACACATTCTTGGCCTTAAACTCCGCTTTTAATAATGTAAATATAAAATGTAATGCATTAAAATTTGACAAAATTGCTTCGTCCCTTATTCCAGGGTACCCATATTGAAGTTGAGGTTTTATGAGTGTAAGTAGATTACACCTGCAATGTTCTTTTCAGTCATGTACTTGTTCATGAGCAAAGGTTCTTTTTAGATACAAACCAGGTGCAGACCAGCTGCTTTGTGTATCTGCAAAAGTGGCCCCAAACTGAACAAAAAAATTGCAGATACCTATCTTTGAATAATAGCATTTCTGTGCCGTACAATTCCTCCATGTTATTCTTGTGTAACATTTTTCCATAACTAAATAATTGGTGGGCTCCTCAGCTAAGGTCAAAGCCGTGCGATACGATCTGCCCAAACACGTTCGATAGTCTCCAAAGGGCGCCCGCATGGCCACGCTGGGGTGGCGGCGGGTGCAGCCCCCTCCTTCCCAGGTCCATAGACCGTTCCGGGGGCAGCACAGACATGGGGTTGCGCTTCTGCAAGTGCCGTTGTGGGCAGCTGGAGAGCTGAGCACTGGGAGGGGGCGAGCGAGCCCCCCACCCATCCCCTGCTTATTGCCACACTCACCCGCAATCGGTACGTGCTGACAGAGCCATACAATAGTGGCACGGATAGAAAAACAGCAAATCGTGCCAAACAAAACAGGCTGTTTGAAACAAGGACTGTAAATCCCAGCGGAGGTCAGTGTCTCCGTGACCGTAAACAAATTATAATGATTAATATTCATAAATTTGTGTATGGGGAGAGGAAGAGATGCCTTAAGGAAAGCTACAATACTTAGAAGTAACCTAAACTTCACTGCACATATCTCACAGTGATTTGCAAGTGGTAGCTTCTGAATAAAGGCCGGAAGCAATATTTGATTGGAAAAATATTATGCAGCCAGAAAGCGAGAAGAACTGAGAGAAAGGAGCCTACAGCACTTGAGGTTAAGGGCTGAAAGTTTCATCTGATAGAAAAATGAATGCCTGTTGATCTGGGGAAAACATAATGCGAAACATGTTTGCTGAGTGAGAAAAATGTTGATTGGGCAATATCAAAAGCAGCTGTGGTGTGACAGTGGAAAACCAATTAAATAAATGTGACATGGCAGCAAAATAGTCCACGTGGATTGGGATCTATGACGTTACTAGGGGGGACGGTGATGTAAAAGTTGATCACTAAGCTGTAACTCTGACGACAGCATCGGTGACCAGCCAAGGCGGGGGGAATATGTGTATTACTCAATGTTTCTACGTGTCTTACTTTTACAATTATGGTCCATCTCTCAGCTTTCCAGCTGCCACTGCTTCTGGTGAATCTTGATCAGACGCATCCCATGCTGTGGTGAAGATAAGTTACCTGCCTTTCTCACCTGGCAGTTACCCAATATTCTCGATTCCCTGGACTTCTTTTTGTGTTTCTTGACACCAATCTTGAAAAAATGAACAAACAAACCACATAACACAAAAAAACTGATACACAATGTGTTCTGCCAGACAAGAAAAGTGTTAGATTGACTGTGCTGTGACTTTTAACTCAATAAGAATATAATAAAATATCTATACATTTTTACTGTCAAGAGCAGATCTTCTACAGCTGTCATTCTTCTCCTTTGAAAGAATATGCAGTGTCTGTAATGGGATGGGGTTAATTTCTTTTTGAGCTATTACTACAAGATAAATCATTGATCTGGGCATAAAGACCAAATATGACACATTGCATCACAGGCTGGACGGGTGAGATACACTGGCTATCAATGTTTTGTAAAGTGGCATGGGATGAGAAACTGCTTTGTGTACTTGATTATACTGGAAAGCTGAAATCCAAACACAGAGAGAGAGCAAGGTTTATGTCCTTTTCATTTTTTTGTCAGTTTCTTCTTGAACAAAGAAACTAGTATTCAATTTTTCTGTTTATTTGAATCATTTAAAATGTTTTGCCAATGAGTCACTGTCAAGAGACTAGATGAAAAGACTTTATCATAAAGAGATAATGTGTCAAAGCATTGCAAGTTTATGTTCCAGATTATTATGTAGTAATTTCAACTTAAGGCTAGGCTTCTCATTTTCTATGTATGCTTGCAACAGTTCAGTCAAACATGGGGCTTTTTACGCCCCAGAAAGTGTCAACAGTTCTGGTTCCTAAAGCTTTCTACATTTCCATAGAGTGGAAGCAACTTCCATTCAAGCTTCCCCAACACTCTCCCACCTTTTCCTTAAGGGACCACTTCAGGATGAATGCATGGTTTAGTCTCCGTGACCCACTCAGTTGTTGGTGTCACTGTGACTGCCAATAAGTGACTGAAATTAGCTTTAACTGCAAGGCGAACACTAGAAGTACTTAAGACACCAGTAATTCATCCTTCACTTAATGCATATTTCTGCTACTGTTAATCTGCTTGAATCGGTGACCTACAGCTAATGGATTCAATAGGCTTTTTGCTTAAGTCTGATCAAGCTATTACTAATACAGCTGGGCAAAAAAGTACAAAAAATACTTTGAATTTGAATATGATTTTTAAATGACCTTCTCTATTCCTAATGCCTACAGCCCACCTGTTTCTAGGTCAGGCTAATGTCTAAAGCAGTCATCCCAAGCAGCAATGGGTTATCTTTGGTACCTACAATCCATCCCATTTGGTGTGCTTTCCTTTTTTTCAATAGCAGCTGGGAAAGTAATTGCTGGTGGAAACACATAGACACAGTGAGCTTTAGCATCGCCAGGACTGCATTAGACCATGTGGTTAACTTGAATTGCATGTGTTTGGATTCCCTGTCTTAATTCTGAAGCCACAACATAAGGGGAGCATATTTCCCTGCTCCCACATCATTAATTGCAATCACTGTTATCCAAATAATCTGGTTCATAGATAAAAATTGTTTAAAAAAAAGTTGGGAGAGAGACAATAGATCAGCTAACAATAGACTGGCTGATAGTTTAGGAAAACTAATAAAAAATAGTGACATACTAATAAACCATTCCGACTCCTGGCTTGTCAAGTATTTGGACTATGAAGTATAACAAATCCAGAATCCATCCACTAAATTCTACTGACACCGAAATCTATAGGAGCTCTGATTCTTGTGTAGGGTGACGGGTCAGTTCAGTGAGTTCAGCCAAGCACTAATGCCTGAAATTTGGCTTCAGAAATTCTGACATGCCTCCACCTCCGAGCGATCGCAAAGGCTTACCAAGTGCTGTAAATAGCCCAAGCGCAAGCCTCCAAATGAGCAAACGACGCAAGAAGAAGCTGCATTAGGTTTTAGCAATAAAAACGTTGTTACCTCCTGCCTTACACAGATTTCCTACGTGACAAACATCAGAATTAAACAGTTGCAATATTCAGCACATTTTTATCCAGATAAATATTGAAAACATATTTAATGCAATATTGAAGGGATTACAGAATTCAGAAAAGGGAAAGTCTGACTAATGCTGCAGCTGTGCAGCATTCCAGTGAATCCAAGCCATTGCCAGCATTTATTAGCCACTCAGCCTTTGACAATAAACAATCTTCAGCTCATGATCATATATCCAGACAGATAGATGTACAGTATTGCTTACACAGACACATTAACACTGTCCTGTCTATGCACTATAAATACTCTCAACCGTTAGCTTTAATTCAGTGAGGCTGTTACAAAAGGTGTAGTCCAATTTTGACTTAATTTTCTTTAAGGACTATAGATAATTACAGTATAGTATGTTTTGTTGTACATTTACTTTTGTTTTCTGGAAGAATTACTGCAGGCTGAAGTTCATGAAGACTGTTTATTGCTGACATTAAAATAAAGACTTCAGCCATTTTACAAAATCAAATTTTAGAAATTTTAGGTTGGAAAAGATGTTTTTCTCCCCAATGTTTGGAATCAAACTACTTAAAGTTATGATAGTAATTGCAATAGGGAGTAGGTTTTCATCCATTGTAGTAAGCGTGCTTTGAAAAAGAAAATACCAGTGGAAATGACTGGGTTTGTATTTCTCCAGAGAAAAAAGTACAATAGTAGGAATATCAAAGAAATCGTCATGATACTATCCCACTAAATCAGATGAAGAAAAAAATCAGGGACTTTTTTCAATCATTTTGTAGAATAAGTAACACAAGTTTTGTGAAGTCTCTTCCATATAAATATGCACTCCGCACTGCATTCGGATCACCAGGCACACACAAGATGGACTCAGAAAGCCGCCTCTCTTATCTTTGGTCACCACCACATTATAAACTTCAGTTAAGAGCCTTATTTATATTTGGTGTCTGGTGAAGGTTCAGAAGAGGAAGCAAAGAAAGAATTGCCATTAACTACACAAAACTGCTCAGCGTGAAAGTGGTTTGGTTTCTTGAAATACCTGGTTTGCCAAGGACATGCTCAAGGGTTTACAACATGCAAGCTGAGACACTTGCTTTCACATATAGCATTAAAACTGGGATAATACCAGCCAAGATGAATCTCAGATCAGCCATTCTGAGAATGGTCTAAACAAGAAAACAAGGACGCTTTGTAAAGGAAAAGATGGGGAAATGCTTCAATGCTTCTGATAATACAAAGCAGAAAGTCACACAAGAGAGCCTCTCGTTTTAAAATAAATATTTTTTCAGTACACAAGATAAAATAATTATTTGGCCCCCTTTCTCTTCTGTTTCTTTTAGTAAATGAAGAATGAAATGTCACTAGTATTATCCAGTTATATTCTTGTTAAAGTTCAGCATATCAGAGAAAATCTTAAATAATACTGAGAAAGAGATTATTGTCAGCTGGAGAGTGTTTTATTGTGGTACCTCGCTAAGATAGTTTTATAAATACAATCCAAGAACAAGTGGAAAAAGCAACAGAATCCTTGTAATATATGGAAGGATTAGGGTAAGAATAATATATCTATTTTCATTTTTACTCCAGCACTGGATGTTCCAACATTAAATACAATGGGAAAGTTTTTTAAAAGCATATTTTTCATTAACATCGAATTTTCCCTTCAGTGCAACCACCTCCGGGACATCCAGACTTCCACAAATGATGACTCTCAGAGTAGCCTTGGGTGGTGAGGAGGCAAGCCAGCAACAGTGGGACCAAGCGCTCAAGTGGTGACCCAACTAACGCAAACTCCGTCCTGACCCCACCACACAGGTGCCCGAGCTGCCAGACATGCAGATTGTGACCTGCTGCAGTTCGTAGTGCATTTTAAGACAAATATTTTGAGGCAAAGCAAACTGGATGATGGCGCACCTTAAAACGGCACGCCGTACCTTACGGAAGGAATAGACAAGCAGCTCAAACAGGTATAATGCACGAGCACGACAGGCAGGTCTAGCTAATACTTTCAACAGTCATCCCAAATTGTTAATGACTTGTTAGTCATTACGTTTCAAAACATCTCTCATGGGGGTGTTTTTGGTAAAAGATGGGTCCATGTATACGCCCATGTCCAGGAGTTACAGAGCTGCAGTTGTATGGACTTTGATCCTTTGACCACTAAGACAGCAGAGCCAGGATGTCAGAGAATAGCCCCAGCGAGGTGAGAGACGTCTCCGTTCACACCAAGCCATTGCCAAATCGTGCTTGAAGCTGAGCTATGGAGCAAGAATTCTGAGCTCAGAACTGGGTAGACCTGGCATGAGATAATTAAACGCTGTTGTGGTTACACTGTTTTCAGATATTTTTAGTAAAACAAGCATTGTTAAGATACCACTTCAACCTGAGCCTGCTCAGTGACACAAAGTTGACAGGTGGTCAACCAAAAATGCTCAACGTTATAGTGTCACAACAAATCGTAACGTTGATAGCACTTCCATCCTCTTTCATTAATGGCTGAAGAATGCAGGAAATTTAAAAAACAGAACATTAGCTTTGAAAGTCCCAACATGGTTAATAATTCACATTTACTAGAATTTCACTATTTCAAATAGAATTCCACCCTGAAGAAGCAGGATATCACCCCTGAGTTCACGTTGAGTTCAACTTGAAAAGCACAACGGTGCAGTATGTGCTGCTGGATATAACAAAATAAAGAAAATTACTACAGCTAAACTGAGATTATCGAACCTGAGAGAGTTGCTGGAATCAATGATCTCCAATTGAAAGCCTACCACGGTGGTCTGATCCAGAGGACATTTATTACTGTATAAGGAGCACTAGCCCAAGAGACTAGACAAAACTCAATAAATACATTTTTCATTTATGAGTGCAGTGATAACCTGGACAGTCAACTAAGATCCTTTAACAACAACAAAAAATCATTCATTTCTTTGGCCTTTTGTTAAATCTTTTTGATGCTTCACAGAGGTTTAGAAGCTGTGGTCAGGGATCAGGAGCTCAGATGTGACTGCCTGCAGGTGATAGTCATATAAAAGATAAAAGGGCCATAATACCATATGACATCCAAGCAATCAAAATGAACATTGGCAGAGAAGAAAAATAAGGGAAAAAAAGCCTGAGGTACACAATTCAAGTTACATGTTTCCTTTAAAAAAAGATATAGAATAAATCCTACTTCTTTGCCATTATAAATTACTCTTCTTTTTAAATAACATGTGAAATGATGAAAATTAAGGTAACGTCTAAAGGTCAAAGTAAAAAAGCAACAGCTTCTAGCTTGTCCTTTCCAGAATAAAGGATAATATTTGCAACTAAGATTTTTAGCAGTATCTGCCTAAAAAGTCGCATCCTAAATCCATGTTTCCTAAAGAAATGCTATTATTTTTCAAACATGCAATACTGGCTTCTTTCCACTCTTGAAATCAAGACAAATATTTATACATATAATATGGTTTTACCACAGCCAGTCTAAAAAAATTTCTTTGCATTAGGCCTTTCTTAATGAAATGCTGCTGAGATTCTCAGCTTAATTACTTTAAATTAAAACTCAGTCAGATTCTCAGGATAATCCTTAATTGCTGAATGAAGAAACTGAAGATAAGGTTGAATAAGACTGTTGTAAGGAGCTGATAATTTGTCATATACTTTTCAGTGATTGTTCCAACCCTCTTTTGCATCTACAGGATATTACACTTTGGTAATCCCATGACAAGAAATCATTCGAGGACTCACGGCTGCATTTCTGCATAATATCAGGCAAGGTTTGCACAGACTTTATCCTTCATTCCTCCCACCTCAGTTTAGGCACCTACATTGGAAGACAAAGCACTGTAAGCACCTTCTTAAGGTGATTCAGGCAACTTCTATTTCAAGGCCTTTTAGACTCCTGCATCTTTCCACCTCATAGACTCCCAGCTGTTACAACCCAGGAGAATCCTCTGGCTAAAATCAGGTGGGATGAAACAGGCCAGAGGGCAGACTTTGGAATGGACTTCAAAAGAAGTCTTGCATTTATTTCAGAAGTAGCTTAAAATTAAGATTCTATCTCTTTCTCATTTCTTCCTTCTTAATTTAGAAGATGATAATTCTTCTCTAGCTAGCAGAAGTAATTCTTGGGATAATTTGTTTAGCGATTTAAAACCATGTATTTCAGTAAGCAAGCAGGTAGACAGGAATATGTTAGGCATCTTATCAGTTGGCATTTTCTGTGAAATTCAGTTCATTGGGAAAAATGTTCTGTTTGAAGTTTGAGCGCTTCACAGAATTTGGAGCAAATTTGAAGATCAAAGCAAGACAAAAATAACAATGAATTTGTGTGAATTTCTTATTTCGTTAATAGTACTTTGCTCTGATACAGTACTCTGTGTATATTCTGAATACAGAAGCCTTCCTAGATCGGAGGGGAAAAAAAAACCAAACCAAAAAACAAAAGGCCCAGACACAGAAGTTTGTTTCCTAACATAATCAGAGGAACATGAAGTGTAAGAGAGCTGTATCTGTGTTTGGTGATACAGGAAAACTTAAAGAACGTTCCTTTTGCTTTGTTCTGCATGTCTCCTTATAGCTCTGATGGGAGCTAGAAATACTATTATGGGTCAAACAAAGTAATATTACATGCACATTTTTGAGCCTACAAAATAGATGTCAATTTGAAGGACTTTGTAATTTTTCTGGTTTATCCATTAATTTCCTTATTAAATAAAAACTAAGGAGGCCTCACACTTTCATAGTCAAAAGTATATTTAATCAGAAAAAGCTTCCTAAAATTACCTTTTGCTTGCAGTGATGCAGACTACTGAAGTGACTCTACCTGTTCTTTATCTGCTACCACAGCTGACGTCTTCCTCTCACGTTTGCCTTTGACTGGCATTTCTATGGCAGACGTAAGTAATCATCTGCTTGGGAAAGTAGCAAAAAATATTATTTAATGTTATTCCTTTAATATGCCCTTCATATGACTTAGCAACTGTCAATGGGAAGGAAAAATAGCATTATAGGCAACCAGCTGGCTTCCCATGAACCACTAACAGACCATCAGCGAGGGTGACCGCAGTATTTTGATGCTTTATCCACCAGCACACTAACCCCGGTCAGAAGCCCTGGGAAGCCTGGCTTGAGAATATATGTTAACTGTGAGCAGACGTATCACAAATGCTTTGAAGAGGGAGCTACATTCACAAGTCTGAAGACATAATCACTTCTTAGACGTAGAAATACTGCCTCTCTGTATTCTGCTGCTCTGGACAATTTGTCCATAGGTTAACTGGCTAAGTCCCCAGCAAGCACTCATCTCAACACAATATGGGAATCATTCATTCTTTAGGAAAAAATAACTACTTTGTCTGCAAAGTACTGAACCATGCTGAAGAGTTGCATCAAATACAAGCAATTTCTGGCAAGTTAAACACTGCAGCAGAGCAACATTTTCAAAGCCTCATAAGGACCACAGAGGACCCTTTTCCATTATCGTTAATTCGCTATAAGACATCCAGAGCCCATGTCAGCTTTGGAAATTTCAGAGTCAATGAGGGATATTTGTTCAAATTCCTATTTCATGTTTGGAGGGTCTATTCTGCTACAGTTGAGTAAAAACAGATTTCGAGTTCACTTCAGTAGGATTAGTCTCCTTCATGAGAGGGGACTAACCGGGATTCATGTCTTCCTATTGTTCTCTGAACAACTTTTATCAAAAAGTGCAACCCCGGAGTACCCGATGTACTCAAAACAGGGAGATATACTGTGTTGCTCTGACCTCGTCATATCCTGCAGAGAACCGCCAGGTTAATCCAGGGTAAGTGAGACTCTGATGCTTAGAGCAGGTCTGGTTTACAGCAGAATATTCGTCTCTAAATGGGGATGGGAAGAAGCGTCCAGAAGCGTTATTTATAAATGAAGATAAGTGCTGGCTAACTTTCCTGCCTTATGCTTATATCATCTAATTACTTTGGCATGGTGTTTCGCTCTTTCATGTTCCAAGTCTGCTTTGTGCTCTAGCAATTCACATCATTCTCCTTCCTATCTCTTACATTTTCTTTCCCCTCCCTTTAGATACACCATTAACAATCCCAAGTAAACTGAGCTTCAGGGGTTTATGTACGCTCAGTGTTACATAATTTCTGCTCCCAGTTTCCAACCAACACTACTTATTTTTTTGGCTGCAAGACAATATGCTATAACTGGCACAATTTTAATGGAATCTCCCAGACCCCCATGCCAATCTCAAAGCACCCCCAAAACAGTAAGAGCTATGAATCCCAGTGGTTAGGTTCTGTAATTTGGGGAGGGGGAAGCCTAGAACTAGGAAATTTTTTAAACAACAGAGAAAACCGAGTGAGGCGAAAAAGATGTAAGATACAAAACTTATCTGGCTGTATTAATCATCTTTTTATAGAGCAGGGCCTTTCCTCCAGTATTGTTTTTAGTTCAGCAACCTTTAGAATTCCCAGACTGTTTAACATCCTAAGAGGAGTGGCTTTCCTCCCTTCACCTCTGGCTGCGGGATCCTTCCTGTGCCCATCACAGTCACTCCCAGCGCTGCACCTTTCTTCAGCAGGGGCTTCTTTCCGCCCCCGTTTCAGAAACTTCTCCCAGCTGTGCATGCTCCATCACTGGCAGGAAAGGACCTACCTTCCCATTTTCCCTCTGTCCTGGGGGTTTTGTCAGTCAATGGGCTGCAGATGAGACAAGGCAAGAGCCAGCCTTTCTAGGGAACACCACACATGGTAAACCACAAAGAAGGATATAAAACAGGTACCATCCTGAACGGACTGGGATATTATTTCCAAAATTGTATTCTTTGGCATTCCCTAATATGTGAATTTGCTAGAAATTTTTCTTACCAGCTCTGAAACGGAAAAAGACAGAGACAGCCCTAGGAGAAAATACCAGTCTGGTTGGAGCCATTACAGGCTTGTGGGTACCTGCACCAAAGGGAAGCCTTTGTGGTGGGGGAAGATGAATAGCTGGACTAAAAAGTGATCTAAGAAAAGGTGGAAGATCGTCTTCGGCTTCCTATCATGAATAGGGCAAAATTTTGCCCTGTTTGATGCAAGAATAGGATGCTGAGCCTCCATAGGAGGGTCCTCAGCACTACCCCCCATCTGGCTTTTCCTGCTGGAGTAGGAGGCCTGGCATGGCGTAACAGGGCAAAAGCAGCTTAGACCCCACCAGGGAGGGCAGGGAGGAGCCTTGGCCTCATCCAAACGCATTGTCCACAGTCTTCCCTGGACACAGAGATGCTTTCAGCTTGAGCAGTATAAATAATGCTTTTGCAGAGGAAGCCGATGTGTCCAAGCGTGAATATATGCATGTCTAAGTGTTATCTTCTACAGCGCATTAAGTTAAATGTTCAAACTGCAACATGGTTTATGGCTTGTATGTGCTATTAAAAAGGTTTGTATGTGACACAACTCTTTCAGTCTCAACACCTGCAAATCCCTGAAGCCTAACAGGATTTTTAAATGCTTCATCTGTTTGATCTTCCCAACACTAACAAATAATTATTTCAACCTCACTTGCTGTATCTCCTTCTTTTTGAGTTAGCTGAGTTTTAATACCCCAGTAAAGTTTCATAAATGTATCTTATGTAAAAGACATTTCCTAATCCCCGATTGAGGTAATAAGGTATAATTCCTCACCCAAATTGTAACAGGATTTTTAAATGCTTCATCTGTTTGATCTTCCCAACACTAACAAATAATTATTTCAACCTCACTTGCTGTATCTCCTTCTTTTTGAGTTAGCTGAGTTTTAATACCCCAGTAAAGTTTCATAAATGTATCTTATGTAAAAGACATTTCCTAATCCCCGATTGAGGTAATAAGGTATAATTCCTCACCCAAATTGTCTAATTACAGTGTATTAGAAAAAGACAAATCTCTCTCTTCAAGAACAAAAAAATCAGCAGGTAGCTGGCAGAATAGATTATCTTTAATTATAAATATTTTCACTACACTGTTAATAACATGATTCAGGAAAAAGATTAAAAATGTAATGTAAATCTTTTTTGCATCCATTTTTAAACAAGTCTTTAGTTCTTCTTCTATACACAAATGTGTATCTGTATCTAGCATTAATTTGTTGAAACTAGATCAGTACCAGGGGAATCTTTGATCTGCACAATTATCAATTAGATAATTAAAATCTGTAGAGTGAAGATGCTTTGAAGATTTATTAGTAACTTAATTTATTCTTAGTTATTAATTTTCATTGCATAAAATTGAAAAACATGAAACAACAAAGCATGCATGCTGGCTCTGTAGTGGTCTTTGAACTAGCAAGTCTCCTATGAGTTCCAGGACGTGTATTCTGGCATATTTAATTACATAGTACATGTATTCCTAAGAAAATATAGGCAGAGTCTGTGAGGGATAAATTTGTGATTAGTGTTGTAGCAAATAATATATCCATATTTAAAGTTTTACAAAAAAACAGGTAAGTTTTGAAGTGTTTAATTACATTTTCTCTTCAAATTTACTCTAAAAATAACTTCACTCTAGAGTAAGAACAGGATGAGTGCTATCATTCTGGTTCAGCCTTTTTTCTTCACTACTATCTATTGCATTGATGGGAATTAAATATAAAATATCAGGCAAATCAGATCATGTTATGATTACACACAATAGCCTGCTGCTGAAAATGAAATAATGGAACCTCCTCCTTTCTTACATGGATTAGAGAAGATTTTTAAACTTATGCAGTCTATTTGTATTTACCAAAGATGCTATGCAGTGACATCGTACTCTCATGTGCAAAGGTACGTGCCACACGATTTTCTTCCAGTTAGGCACAGTGATTGCTCTAGAATTACTCTTTCTGTGGAGCTGAGGGTAATTAACTAATCCAAGTGGTTACTTGGAAACTTAAAGGACAGAAGAAATCTCTGGACTAGCTGACATAGTGGAATGACCGGAAAAACTTCTATACAGGTGGTAAAAAAATATATATATTGTTTATGGAGCACTTAAAACAGCTACAAGCCAAAAAAAAAAAAAAAAAGGCTTAACCTACTTTAAACACTTAGATACATGAAAGACACATTGGGTATGAATACTACCAAAAACCCCACTGTTTTAAGTTTTTAAGGGTAAAGAGTTTTTAAAAAAACATAGCATGCAAATCAAAGCAATGGAGATGGATATTGCATCTGTAGATTATAAACTTTGGAAGGAGTTTTGAGTTCAGAAATATTTTTCTGGATTTTATAAGAAACCAAAGTATTTGAGGGAGTTTTAAGGGAAAAAGAAAAAAAAAAAAAGCTTTTTTGAAAACCATTTCTTGAAAAATTAGAAACATTGACAGCCCTGGGGTCTTTCTGTTACAAGGCCTTTCCAAAACCAAGGACCTTTCCACCAGAATGCTCTGAGGCAGTACTTGCGAGCCATCTCAGAAAAAAGAAGGAAGCATGTCAGAGCATTTCAGCAGCAAGCCACCAGCCTGATACCACACAGGCTGAGTTTCATCATTTAAATACCATAGAAAACTACCAGAAATGAAGCTATGCATCATAACAGCCACATAAGTCTACCTCCTTTAGGAGGAAGGATTTAAAGAGCTCTATCACTCAAAATCTGTTTGCAAGCCCGATTTTGAAGGCTCATGTCAAGTATCCTGTTCATTCACCTCATGTACTCAAACGAGGAGATGGCATTTGTTACTATTACGTACAAGGAAAACACGAAAAAAGAATGGTATCCCCTGCCAGTAACAGAAGTTCAGAGAACGAGTATTCTGCCTGCCAGCCCACAGCCTTTATGTAGTTTTTCTATATGTATAAAGGGTGAATAACTGAAGATTCAAATTGCATTGCAGATGAAATCCCAAAAGTGACTCTGTTCAGTCACATACATCTACAGCGGTTTGTTCTAGGAGTCAGGCTTTCCACCACCATCTCGTACACGTGATATTTTTAGCATTTCCTGGTTTCAGTTAGGAGAGAAATCACAAAAAGATAGCTTTTCTTATGTATTTTGCTATGTATTTTCATTGCCATTGTACCTTAGAAGGAAACCATAGCAGAGAAACAAAGCACAGCAGGATAATAAGCATCTGGACCATAAACAAGGGTGCGTAACGTCTTCCATTCAGATAAGTATTTAGGTAAATGTTACTTTAATTGGAAGTGATCAACATGCCTTTACGCTAAATGCAAAAACCTAGCCCAGCGAACTGTTATTGCAAACGTGAAACAGAAAGCATCATCTACGTCAGATGAAAATAATCTCTTTCTAATGTCATGGAGCTGAGTAAAGACAAGAGTTACAACTTCTACTTAAAGCTCTCTGATACAAATAATAAGTGGAATGACACAATCTCTGGCGCTCCCCAGAACCACCCCACCCACCCCTCCCTGCATTTTGCTAAGTTAATTAAATGTTTTTACTGCACTACGGATCACTTATTGTTCAGAGTGGTCAGACACTATGTTGAGCAAGCATCATCATAAACTATCCCTCTCCTCCCCAGTTTGTTTCAAAAAAGCCTACAGTATCCTCCTTTTTGCTTTTTAATTAGCATTCTGAAAACATGTGCACGCTGCTGTGTCCTTCCTCGGGAGGAAAATGCTGGCAACAGCAGCAGCCGCTGCCTCCGCCCTTATTCCCTCGCCGGCCACACGCC